>NW_020291810.1:859526-880913 GCF_003184835.1 Aspergillus costaricaensis CBS 115574
TTTTTTTTTTTTTTTTTTTCTTTTTTATTTTCAGCTTAATTTTATCAGTTTTTATTTTTATTTTAATTCTGTTTTATTTATTCTTATTTATTTTTTAATTCTGTTCTGTCTACTTCTATCTATATTTTAATCTTATTTATTATATTAATTATCAGGCTGAAAACTTTTTTTATTAATATTTATTATATTTTTTAATCTGCTGGCCTGTCCAGAAACTTTTTATAAAATAAAATAAATTTATTTATATTTTAGAATCTTACTAAGCTCCGGGATAATTTATAGTTTAAATATAATATTTAATAAGTTTATATAGCTTTTTATTTTTTATTATTATAGTTTAAAAGACTGCTCTATTATTTCTTTAAAATAATTAAGATTATATTAAAGAATAATAATAAGTAAATATATTTATAATTCTTATAATATCTATTATTTATATTATTTATTTTAGTTATAACTTGACTAATCCTGCTTTTATCTTAATATTTAATAATTATACTAGTAATCTATAAATTATTTCTAATAATAAGTATTCTTAATTTTAGATTTACTAAATTATATTAATCTCTAATTATACAGATAATTGAGACTATTATTATTATTTTTTAAAATATTAATAATTAATTTTTTAGAATATTAATAATTAGTTCTTCAGAATATTAATAGCTGGCTGAATAATTTTTTCTTTTTTCTTTTTTTTTTTATTATTTAATTTAATAAGACCTCCTCTGGCCCTGGTAGGAGTGTATTAAATTTAATTATAATTTTTTTTAAAAGTTTTTTTATATATAAGTAGTAGTAATATCTTAAAAAGTCTTAACTAATTTTTATATATTTTATATATAGTTTATTTATTTAATCTAATAGTAGAGTTTTTAATTTTATTTTCTTAGTTATTAGACTTTTTTTAAAATAGTTTTTACTAGATATTTTTTTTCTCTATTAATATAAATAGCTGGAGGCTGCTAATTATTTCTTTATTAAAATAATAATTAATTTATAGCTGCTGAATATAATAAATTTATATAAAATATATTATAAATTTTAGCAGGTATATCTAGATAAATAAAATAAATATTTAATATCTTAATAATTTAATACTTAATATTTTTCTAGTCCAGCTTCTTACTTAGCTGGTTAATATTAATATTCTTTAAATTTAATTAAATTATATTTTTAATCTAATATATTAAGGCAGGTGACTGTGTCCAGTTTATTTATTATTTTATTTTTTATTAAATATATATTAATAATATTTTAATTCAGTTATTAGCTTCTTTGATAATACAGGTAATATATTCTCTTATTTATATTAAATTTCAAGAGGTTTTATTATATAAAATAAATTAATTTTTAATAAGATTAAAAAAAATAATTTATATCTATAATTTAGAAAGAACAGAAATATATTAATAAATATTAGAGTTTAGATATTAATAGCTAGTTTAATAAAAAAAAAAAAACTGGTTTTAGTTATCCTGGTTATACTAGATATAAATTTAAAAATAAGTTTTTATAATATTATTTACTTATTCAGTAGCTCTATCTATTTAGAAATAATATATTATAAATAATTATTTTTTAATATCTGCTAGTAAGTATAGTTATTTTTAGATTTTATTTATAAATTATATTCTGTAGTCAGAGGTGATTATTTATAATAAATTATATTAATATATATAATTATCTAGAACTGTCTAAACTAAATCTTCAGCTATTATTTTTTTTATAATTATTAATATTATTTTTTTTATAAATTAATTTATAATAACCAGGATGTTTATACAGCTGCTGCTTTCTAATAATTTAATAATAAAATTTATATTAATATTTTACTATAAATATTCAGAAATTAGAAGAGATTTTAATAATTTATATTTTTTTTTATATTAGATTTTTATTTTCCCGCAGGTATCACAGTTCTGTATAAATATTTATATATTTTATATTATATTAGACTAGAAATATTTTTAATTTATTATTAAATATATTTATTTCTGGCCTAGATATCCAATTATTAGTAAATTATAGAATTTTTATATTAATTCTATTTATAAGAATTTATAATCAGAGATTTATTTTTATTTTTTAAAGATCAGGTTTCCTTGCAAATTAATTATATATTCTAAAATAGAAACTTTTAGTTTTAGATTAGATAAGAATCTCTAAATATTCTTCTAGATTATTTATTTAGCTTTTTAATATTAATTATCTTATTTCTTAATTTTTTTTTATAAAGATATTATACTAGCAGGTATAAGAGTTATTTTTAAAGATTTAATTTAAATAATTTTATAGTATCTTTTTAATTAAAGAAATTAAAAGATTTATATAATAATTTATTTATTTTAGTAGTTAAATATATTTTAGTTCTAATAGAAAAATATATTAGTTTAGTTATTTTCTGTACCTTTTTAATAGGTAAAAAAAAAGTTAAATTTACTGAGAAAGAGACTTTATTAAATATATTTTTTAAATAATTTTTTTAAAGTATAGAAGTACTCCAGGTTCTTATAATCTATAATTATTTTAAATTTAAAGATAAAGTATAATTTAATATTTTAAGTTTTTATATATTTAATAACAGCTAGCAGTTTCTTATTATAAATCTTATAATTATATTTTATAAATATTAATTATTTTAAAAAGTAAATATATGGATATAGTTCCTCTTTTTTATTATATTAAAATAAATATTTTTTTAAATTATAATTTAAAAAGTTAATCTTAAGAATAGTCTGTTTATTAGAATTAAAAAAAATAAATATTAGTTCTATATAAAATATTTTTTTTAAATATAAAAAATTTTTTTAATATTCCTGAATCTACCAGAACTATATATTCTTTTTAATAAGATTATAAAGAGATTTAAGTAATTTTAAGAAATTCAGTATAAATTAATAGTAGAAGTTAGTAAATCTAATAAATCTATATATTTTTCTAATTATTATAAATAATTTTTATTTTTAGATTATATAAATTTTCTTTAGGTCTATACTTACTTTTTATCTAGTTTTAATAATAAATTTAAGATATTTTATTTTCTTTTACTTAAATTTATATTTATTAATATTTAGATATAATTTAATATTTTATAATTTAATTAAGATTTTTCAGACCTGCTTCCAGTATTATTATAAAATTTTAATTAAAAAAATAAATATATTATCTAAATAAATAAAATAAAATTTATTTAAGTATTCTTATAAGACTTAGTTAATATATTTCTAAAAGATATTAGAAGTATTTATAAATTTAAATAAAATAATTAATTACTTATAAAATTTATATCAGGTACAGAAAGCTGTCATTTATTTTTATTTTTTAATAATATATATTTTATAAAATATTATAAAAATATTAAGCTTAATAAACTACTATACTTTTCTATTCTGGTTTAATATTTTATAAATTAGAAATAATAAGTATCAGTTCTTTTTTATAATAATATTTAATTTATAATAATTAATATAGAAACAGAGACCTCCTCCTAATTTTTAAATAAAAAATATAAGAGCTATAGTTAATAAACTGTTTATCTAAATAAATTCTTTATTTAATAATTTTATAAATTCTTTTTTAAATATAATAAGTTCTTTCTAGAATATATTATATAAGGGTTTTCATAGAGACTAGAATATTTTTTTATTTTTTTTTTCTAATTTAATAAAGTAGTTAATATTTAATTTATAATATAAAAATAAGACTTCTGCATTCTTCAGCTTAAATAAATTTAAAAATTATTAGTATTATTTTAACAGCTTATTTTTTAAGTTTAATTTAGATTTAATATATAAAGTTTTTTTTATATTCTTTAAAAATATAGTAAATATCTTTATTTTTAATTATAATATTCTTCTCTTTTTCTTAATCTATGCTTAGAAGACAGTAACTAATATTTAAATAAAAATATATATAGATTAAAGTATTTATATAATTTTAATTTAAATCTGGGTTATTCAGAGATAGACTTAATTTTAGTTTAATTTAATTTTTTTATTATAGTACTCCAGTTAAGAAAGATCTAGAATAATATTATATTTTAAATTATAGTTAAATATATATATATAAGACCTAGATTTAATGTGTGCCTTAATATTTAGATATATTTAAATAATATAATTAATAATTTTTCTTTCTCTAATTTCAGATACTGGAATCAGGATAATAAAGACTAAGTCTAATTTATTTTTTCTTATATATTTTAAATTAATAATACTATAAGTAAGATATCCAGTATTAATTATAATATAAATATTTATTATTTAATTGATAATAGTCTCTAGAAGTAGTAATTTAAAATTTATATATTTTTTTTTAAAAATCTTTTATTAAAAATAATTCTTTTTATTTAAAGATTTTTATTTATAATTTTATACAGAAACTACTTTTTTTTCTAATTCTTATTTTATTTATTATTTATAACTTTTTCTTCTAAATATTTTTTATATTTTATAATTATTATTTAAACTGGGGATCAGAGTACAGATTCTTAATAATAATTCTTAATTAGATATTTATTCTCTTTATATTAAAGATAAAGACTTATTTTTTTTTTATTATAATTCTTTAGTTAAAATCTACTTAGTAGAATAAGAATTATATTAATTCAGACTTTTAAATTAAATTATATATTTTTATTTTTTATTATTTATTATTAAAATAGTATATTCCTAGTCCATGATATCTTTTATATTATTTATTAAGATTATATGGAAACTGTAGACCTATATATATTATTAATAATTTTAATATTTTTTTTTAAATATTATTTATTTTATATTATAATTATATTATCAAAGTTAATTATAATATTTTTTATAAAAGGAATTTTTTTCTAGACTGATAATAGCTTATGACAGTATATAATTAATTAAATTTTTTAATATTATAATTTTAAAGATATTTTTTTATATTACACTACCTGTCTGGGTTAAGATAATATTAAAATTTTTTAAAAAATTTTTAAAGCTTTTATTATCTTATCAGAAAGAGTATAATTTTTTTAAAACTCTTATTTTCTAATTCTTGTTCTTATAGACTTTATCTAATTTTTTTATTATTTTTTTATAAATAGCTGTACTGCTTATATTTTAATATTATAATAAAATTTTTCTTTTTATATTTTCTTCTAGTTATTTAAATATATAAGCTACCCGGGATATATTATCTAGATATATAATTAAGTTTATAAAGAATTTAAATTACAGATATATTTTAAATCTAAAATAATTTTTTTTATTTTATTTATTAAAGAATTTTATTTCTAAATATATAGATCTCAGTTACTGGACTATATATTAAAAGAAAGAAATAATAATATTATAAGATATATTACTCATAACTTAGACATTAATAATGTTTTATAATTTAATAATATATTAATTTAATTATTTATATTTATTCTGTTAAGCTTATTAATAGTAATTTTATTAATTTATTATTTATTATTCAGTTTTTTTTAGCTTATTGATAAGGTCAGTAAGGAATTATAATTATATTATATTATTTATTATTTTTTTATTCTATTCTATTTTATTTTATTATATTTTATTAATTATACAGTCAGATTTTGTACCATGGATTTATCTAAAAGTTATTTCTAATATTAAAGATTACTTCTTAATTCTAAAAGTATATTATTTATTAAATAAGAAAAAATAACTACTGTTTAGAACAGGGCCTCAGAGCTCCTGAGATTTTATATATTGTATTTAGTCAGCAGGTGGCAACAAGGCTGGTTAGCTGAGTCCTCTAGTAGGGGCTTGTCCCGTAACAGCAAGGTATTTAAAGTCTTGTAAATATATATATTAAATAAAAAAAATACTGAGATAATTATATATTATTACTGTTTATATAGTTTATTTATAGAAGAAAAATTAAGGTGGCTACTACTATATCTGAAAAAGTCAGGCAGGTTATATAATCTAGCTAGGACCTCCGGCATGGCCCATAATATGAGACCTCAGTCATCCCATGCCTCATCACATGACTGTCGCGTACAGGTCACATGATCTCTCAGATCTAAAAGATCACTGACAGTAATTCCTGAGAAAATAATTAGAATACAGGACTTGCCAGAAAGCAAGATAGAAATAAATTAAAAAATAAAAAAAAAAACTAAAAGACTAATAAGAAGTTAGCAAAAAATTAATAAAAAAAAATAAAACTTACTGAGTAGAAATTAATTTTTAAAAATATATAAAGTAGCTTAATCTTCAGAAAATAAATAATTTTTTTTCTAGATTTATTAGTTCTTGTAAATATACAGGCTTTATTTAAATATAATTAATTATTATAATCTTTAGATTTTTATATAACTAATAAATCTTGTTTATCTTTTTTAATAATAAAAACTAGTATAAAGTTTCTTCTGAAAGAAATCTCTTTTTAGAAAATTTATTAATTATTATTTTTCTTTGAGTATCTCAGTATTGCTTTAAAAATACTAATAAAAAAATTAATTAATTGAAATATAAATAATTCTAAAATATTAGGAGAAATACTCTTCTCTGAACTCTAAAACTTTCTATAATAGAAAATCCAGATAAAATATTTTAAACTTAAAATAATTCTAATTCTTGAATTATCTTAATATCAGGTGCCTGATCCCCGGAAAAAAATTTTTAAAATAGAAATAGGAAAATTGGGTGTACCTAAAATCTGATAAAATTATTAAAGTTTTTTATTAAATTAATAAAAAAAAGAAAGAATAGAGAAACTGGAAAATACTTTATAATAATTTAATAATTAAATATAAATTATTTATTAAAAAAATTATTAAAAAGAAATAAGAATACAAGATCTAATTTATTTTATTAAAACTTATTATTATTATTAAAAAGAATATAAAGCTCCCAGACCTCTCTATATTAATTAATAATAAAATCTTTTATTATTAAGAATAAGAGAACCAGATATATTAAAAGATAATAATTAATATTAATTATTTTAATATTTTAATTTTCTAACAGATATATATCCATAGCTGTTATAAAGATAAAATTTTAATATATATTATATTTTATATTAAGATTTATAAATATAATGTTTTTCGAGACACAGAAAACATACTAAGATTTTTTAAAAAAATTTATAAAAAGTTAAATTAACTATTTATTATTAAAAATAAGTTCTGTATCCTTTTTATAAAAAATTTTAATAAATTTTATATTTTTTAATTCTAATTTATATTTCTAGTAACTGAAACACAGATCTTTATATTAAAATAATAAAAAAAATTTTATTATTAATTATTTAGTAAACTAGCAGAGCTAATTATATTTAAAATTAATAAATTATATATTATCTTCTATAAATTTATAAATTATTATATCCAGATATTTAACCAGCTAAAGAATATTAAAACCTAAAATATTTAAAAAAGAATTTTTTTTATTATTTTAAAATTAAATTTAAATAACAGCTTCTTAGGGACTTTTGTAATTAAAATCTTAGTAATTAAATTTTAAAATAATATTATAATTCTAGCTGTCTGAACTACAGGAAAAATATAGAATATTATAAAAATAATAATAATATATAAAAAAAAAGTATTACTTTAATTATAGTAAGATTAGTTATTAAGTAAAAGATAAATATTCTAATTAGTTTAAGATTTTTAAGTTAATAGAGCCCAGGAATATAGTAGAAATAATAAAAAAATTCTTAAAAAAAATTAAATATTTAAAAAAAATCTTTATTTTAAATAAAGCTAGTACTAGTTATTAGATATCTGATATATCTATATTTTTAAATAATTCTAAATCTAGCTTTTTTATTAAAACTTTAATCTTTTATTTTAATATAATTATAAAAATTAAAATACTTGTTGACTTTGGAGCAAATATCTGTAATTATATAAATATTTAATTAATGTGGAAGCTGATCAAATAGTCAAATTTGGTGCTATCTAACAAGAATTTCTAGCATGAGGAAAGAAAGGAAGAAGCTTAAAGAGAATATATAATTATATAAAGATAAGCAAGCTACACAAGACAGGTAAATAAAATAAATAAAACAAAAGTTATATAATTCTAAAATATTACTTACTATTATATTACTTCTCTGTTTAGATCTAGCTGTTCTTAACTAAAAATAAATTATTTTTTTTATAATTTAATATAAATTCATTAGTCTTTATAATTATTAATTATTACAGGAGGCACTTAGAGAGTCTAGAATAAATAAAATATTTTATATAATAATTCTAGAAATAAAAAAGAATATTCTTAAAATTCTTTATTAAATATTAAATATAATTAGTTATATCAGATACTAGTTATTTAATTTTATATTAAAAATAATTATATTACAGACAGCTAGCTAAAATATTCTTAATCTCTTATTTTATCTGATTATTAATTTTAATAAATACAGCAGTATCTTAGATCTATTCTGATAATAAATTAAATATATTATATAAATAAAATTTCTCAGGATAAAAAACAAGATATATATATATATTCTCAGAAAAATAAATCTTATAAATATTATTAATCTTATTAATAATAAATACAAGATTATACCAGTTTTCTAATAATTTTTATAAGAACTAGTTTCATCTTTAATTACAGATATTAATAAAAGTTTTATTACTAATATTAAAATTAATAAAATAATAAAACTAGTTAATTTATTATATTTACCAGCTCGGTGCCTCTCAGATTCTATTTTATATAAAAATCTAGATTTATTTTATATAGTAAATAAATTCACAGGCTTAATCTTAGATAACAGTATATAGTAATAAATCTATTAAAAAAATCTAGTTAAATAATATTCAAAATTCATATTCTTTCTTAACTATAAATAAAGATAATCTAGTAAATTCATAAAATAAAACCACAATAATAAAATTAATAAATAATAATAATTCTAACCAGTTATTCTGGAAGTAATTAATAAATAAAATAAATTACTAGACTATATATTAGTTAATAATTTTTATTTATCTATTAATCTATAAATAATATATTATTAAAAGCTTTAACTTAATCTATAGAATTCAGTATAATTTATTCTAAAAATTAGCTATAAATTAATCTTCTTAATTAAAAATAATAATATCAGAAAGCCCTATCCAGATATAAATTTAATTAATAAATAAATAAATTATATTTTATATAGAAATTTATTTTATATAGAGAATAAATACTACACATTTACTAAAACAGTTTATTATTATAAAAATAATATTAAATCTGTAACAGTCCTTTAGGAAAAAATAGAAATTTATAAATATATATTATTATAACTAATTAAGAATTAGAAAAAGTTAGAATAATCTAGATAATAAATCTTAATATATATTTTTTTTTATAAATTAAATAATTATTTATATAGCATCAGATATCTCTGTTCTAAATATTCTAGAAATATTATTATTTAATTAATATTATTATCTTCATTCGCCCAGGGTAAACTAGTAATAATTATTAATAAATTTTATCTAATAACTAGACCTGTAGATTACTTTTATCAAGAACTATTAATTTATTTTAATATAAAAATAATTTATTTTATAAAGAATAATTAGTTTTTTACCAGCAGACTTACTTTCAGAGATCTTTTAAAAAAAAATAAATATAATTTACTTCTAAAATATAATTTATAATATAAAGATTTTATTTTATAAAAATTACTAGTACTGGATTAAAGGCTATACTAGATTCTAGAAACTTAAATTTTAATAATACTTAGTAGCAGTAATTATTAATTATCTTTAAATTAATCTTTTTTTATATAAAATAGTCAGCTAGTATATTATTCTTTTTTAATTAATATTTAATAATAAAATAATATTAGAATAGTATTTCTGCTCAGCAAGTCTGCTAAATATTAAATTTTTTAATAATTATAAAATATTCTAAAGCTTAATAATCTATAAAAATTATAAATTTCTTTAATTACTGCAGGTTTTCTAATTCTATTCTTTATTCTATAAAGATATATATAATAGCTAGTATTTTCTTATTATAAATATTATAATTGCACTCGGGTGGAGATATAATCTTTAAATAATAAATTATAAGATATTATATATTTTTAATCTATTAATAAAGAATTCCTATAATTATTCTATCAGCTATATTAATTTTAATATATATAGATCTAGATAGATTATAGTAGATTAATATAAATATTAATATTAGAATCTGCTTTAAAATCTGGAAGACTATTTTATAAAACTGGTTCCAGATAAATAAAATATTTTTTTAAATAAACTAATTTATAAACTTAGCAATCTAGCTATAATTTTTTATAAAATATTAATAAAAATTATAAAATCTAAGAAATAATTAGATTTCTTTAATAATAATTAAATACTGTTATTTTATAATTATAATAATTTTTATAAAATTAACCTGAATACCAGTAATAATAATAATAAATTCTAGAAATCTAATTTTTATTATATAAAACTTATATTTATAAATTATTATTTAAAATCCAGCTATCCAAAGATACTCAAGAATTTAATAAATATAAAATTTATATTTTATTTTATTTTTATTAAAGATTAGTATATTATCTATATATATTATAATAAACTTATTCAGGAAGTCTATAAAAATCTTATTAATAAGATATTAGAAGACTGCTGGTCTATTTATAAATTTAAATAATAATATTTAATATTTAAAGATTTTATAGCAGATTTAGAAAATAATTAAGTCTTTAGATTCAGGATCTATATAAATACAGTAAAAGTCTTAATAAATATTAAATTTTATAAATATTTTTATATTCCGGAGACAGTCCATTATTTTATTAATTAAAAGAATAAGATAGAAATCCTTATAAATTAAAATATTAAATTTTTAGTAATTAATATATAGATATAGTCCTTCTCTAGGCTTCTTTATTATTAAAATAAAAGAAATAAACAGAACTATATTAAATATAATAAATTTCTTTTTTAAATTTTTAATAATATAATTATAAGCAGCTTCAAGTTCTTCTAAAGTTATTTTATAAAAAAAAACTATTTTTAATAGATTACTTTCTTCCAGTTAAATATAATAATTATAAGATTAGAAAATAGATAAAGTATCTAACTTCTTTTTAGAAAAGATATTTATTAGATTATAATAATATTTAAAAAAAGTCTACTTTATCTTCTCTTTCTCAGTTAATTTAAATATTTTATTATTAGAATTTATCTTCTTTATAATAGCCTTTTTAATTATACTTAAAGATATAATAAATATTTCTGATTTAGAATTCTAAAAATATTTATAAAAAATAATAGTCCTGATAAGAGTTATCTTAATTTTTTTAAAAATATTTTTTTTTAAAGGCTCCGGAAAACTTTTAAAATTTAATATTAAAAATTTTAATTTATTAGATTCCAGTGTATCTTAATTAAGATTTTCTATAGAATACTTTAATAAATTCAGAATATTTTAGATTTTACTTCAGGAAAAAGTATCTATGATAAAATATTAATTATTTTTTAAAAATTATAGTTTTATTAGATAGCATCTTACTAGTAATTCTAATTAATTAAATATTATAATAAAATATCTTAGAGAATTTATTATAATAGTCCAGTCTTAACTTTATTTTATAAAAAAAAATAGTTAAACTATATTAGCTTATCTTACTAGTAATCTAGTAAGATCTTTTATTTTATAAATTATATTTATTCTAGAATAATATCATAGCAGTTTAATTTAAATATCAGAAATAATATATTACAGAACTAATATTTATTAACTATAAATATAAATCAGATAATATAAATTAAAAATATTATAATTTTATTATCAAAATCTATAATAGTATAATTAATTTTAAAAAAAATAATATTAATTTAGAATTAGCAGGCTATCTAAATAACAAAAATAATATTTATATAAATATAAATATTAATTCTAGTATTAGTAAAAGTATATACAGATATTACTAGTCTATTATTTAATATTAAAATTTTAATAGTAAAGCTTTCATTCTCTTAGTTTAATAAATCTTATAAATCTAATAAATTAATATTAATATTTATTTTACTTAGAAAGAAGACTTCTTCTAGATATTATTTTTTATTAAATTATTATCTTTTACTATCTTTAACAGCTTAATTTAATTTATTTTCTTTTTTAAATAGTCCTGGGTTAAATATCTCTATTTCTAATAAATAAAACAGTATTTTTTAATTATTATATAAATATATTTTTTCAGCTCCATGCTGGTAGCACGGCTGGTATTATAAAAAATTTTAATTAAAATAAAGAAAATTATAATTATAATAATAATAATAATTAATATAAACAGCTAGTAACTCAGAGTACTTATTTTATTATAATATTTTATTATATTATTAATTAAATCTAATAATCAGATATATTCTTTAATATATTATTTAAATATTATATTATTATTATTAAAGCAGAATATTATTAACTCCTATAATTTAAACAGGAAATATTAGTAAAAATTCTTTTTTTAATAAATTTTAATAATACCTGCCTCTACAGCAAGATAATAAAATATAAATATAAAATTATAAAATTTATTATTAATTATTATTTTAAATTTTTAATACTGTCAGCGCGTGTTACAAGACTTATTTAAATTAATATAAATAATTTTTAAATATTTAAATATATTAATTATATTTATATAAAAATTTAAAGTATTAGAACAGAGTCAGAAAATTAAATATTTCTTAATATTATTTTTATAATAGCTAGTTATATAAGTTTATTAGATAGTAATTATATTTAAATAGTCTATATTAATTTCCAGCTTTTATTATATTATAAGAAGCTAGTCTTTAAAATTAATAATCTTATTATTACTAAACAAAGATAAATCAAAAATCTTTATTAATTTCTTAAATTTAGAAACCTCAGCTGCTTGGCTATTTTAATTATTAAATTAAAAAAACTAGATAATATACAGATTATATTTATATATTATTTTATTATAATTATTATTAAGCTTATCCCGCTAGCAGATAATTTTATATATTTTTATTTCTACTTCTTCTATAATACAGAAAATTATATTAAAGATTTTATCAGGATCCTTTATATATAATTTATAGAATTAATTATAGATAATATTTTTTTTATTATCAGACTTTTCTTCTAGTAGAATTATTAGATATTATTAAGAATTTACAGTACTTAATATTAATTCAGTATAATTTTCTCTAGCTATTATAAATATTCTTATTAATTATTTTAGTTCAGGTCTTAATCAGATTATTTTGTTTTAATTATATTTAATATTATTAAGTATATATAAGAAAAGATACCAGCTGTTAAGTTAGATAGCTAGCAGTATATAATATTAATTTAAAAAATAAAAGATAAAGTAATACTAGAAATTATATAGAAGTTAATTAAATAATTAAATTTAGTACTATCTAACAAGAATTTTTAATATAAGAAAAGAAAGAAAGAAGCTCATAGAGAATATATGATTATATAAAAGTAAGTGAGCCATGCGAGGCAGACAAATAAAGTAAATAAAACAGAAGTCACGTGACCCTGAGACGTCACTCACCGTCACAATTAATAATCTAATTAACTGAATATTTTAAATTTAATATAATTCTACTAAATATCTCTACCCGTATTTTAGAATTTAATAAAAAAGAATGAATTAAGCTTATTTATATAATTTATCTAAATTTTATTATAGATAGCTGATTTTTTTATAATAAACTATTTTTTATTTTTAATATAGAAAATTATAATATTATTTTTAGATAGATATGGTTTTATGAGTAAAAGGTCTTTCTAAATTATATTAATAAAATTATTATATAATCTAATTTTTTAAAAATGAAAGAAAATATAGAGACTAGTTTATTATATATATTTATATAAGAAAATGCTGAGAACAGTACAGCTGAATCTGATTTTTAAATAAATAAAAAATATTAAAATAAAATTTTTTATTGCAGATTTTATTAAGATATTAAATATATTTTAGTTTATATAAATTACAAGCTGCAGATATATAAGAAGTCTCTAAAATTAAAAAATTAAGAAAATAATAAGAAGAAGACTATACTTATATAAAATTAATATAATATTAATTAATATTACCAGAATATTCTGTTACTTAAAAAGTCCTGAAAACTAGATTTTTATAATATTATTTTATAAATTTAATTAGATAATTAAAGACAAGGAATGTGCCTGGTAAAAAACTGAAGAAATAAAAATTTTAATATAGTTATTAATAATCTATTATAATTATATAAATATCTTTTTTAAAATAATATTTAATATATTATTTTTCTTATGAAAAATAGACTTCAAAATTAAATTAAAAAAAATAAATTATCTTAGATATACTTCCTTATATAAAATAATTCTTAAGAAATTAGAAGCTATAAGAAATATATTATTAAAAATCTATATAAAAATTTTAGTAAATTATATTCTATTTTTTTTATCTTTTTAATCCTGATTAGACATGGCAATTCCCCGAGCTGAGCAAGTTTTGGAGGAATAATAGATCCGCCTGGTCAGATTATAAGTTCTGATTTATTAGGCCTGGCTTAATACTAGATTTAATTAGATAAGATAAAGCCCGCCTGTTAGAGACTTACTAAGAACTTTAAAATATATAAAATTTTTAACTTAAATTAAATCACACCAAGCTAATCTATAGTTATATAAAATTTCTAATTTAAATTAGAATATATCAAGCTAATTCATGAAAATATACTAAGTTTAATTAATTATATTATACTTATATTCTACAGATATTAATATAATAACTTATATATAAATAAATTTTATATTTTTTATATATACTTTTCTTATTTATACCCGGGGTATCTAATTAACTAGATAATTAAATATTATATATATAAACTTATATAATCTAACCTCAAAATATAAAGTCAGAATAATTAATATCTTATATAAAATTTAAAATTAAAATCTTATTTATTCTATATATTTTACTTATTTTTTTTTATATCCCTGGTATTTTTCTTTTTACTTTAAAAATTCTCTGTTTAATTATCTCAATCTAATAATTATCTAGTATTTAAAAAATCTCTATTTTAACTTAAATCAGAACTCAGGCTTTCTTTTATTAATAATAAAAACTAGAATAATTAGTATTACAGTATTTAAATATTATTAATTTAAAATAATTTCTATATTACTAGTAAAGATCTTTATCTAAAACCAGTACTTTTAACTTAAATTAAAAGTTGGTTATTAGATTTCTTTATTATTAAAATAATATATAAATATAAGATTATTATTATATTTATAAATAAAAAGAACATGCAGATTACCTAAATCAAGAATTTTATTATTAAAAATTATTTCTAAGATATTTAATTTAGTATAATAATAATAAATATCTATAATCTAAATTCAGTCTGGCCAGTAGATCTAAAATATTTATCAATTAAATAAAATTATAAAATTAATTCTAATTATCTAAAATAATTAAAATAATTTTTATTAATAGAAATTAAAAAAAATAGCCTGATATATTCTTAAAATATTCAATCTTTAAAGTAACTTAGAAAAGAATTTTTAAAAATCTAGCTGAAAAATATAATAATCTTAAATTAGTTAAAAACCTGATACCAGCCAGTAAGAAAATATCTAATTTATAAATAATTAAGTCTCTCCAGACTATTATAAAATAAAAATTAATTTTATTATAATATACTGGAGAGTCTGACATAAAAAACCTGACTATTAAATTCTTTAATAATAAATATTTAAAATTTATTCTTAACACAGATTAATATTATTATTAAATATTATTTAATATTCTGATATATATATATAATAAATTCAAATAATTTAAAATAATAGTACTAAGAGAAAAAAAAATATTTATTAATTATTCAAAATATACAGGATAAGGTAAAACTCTACTTTTAATTTAAATTAAAATATATTAATTAAATATAATAGAATTATTTATAGACCACAGATATTTACTGTTATAAAAAATTAAAATTAAATATATTATTTATTTTAAAAATAAATTACTAGATTATTTACCAGCCAGACTAGAATAAAATATTTTTATTATTTATTCTAGAATTATAATAATCCAAGAGCAAGTAGAATAAGAAATTTCTAATTATTATAAAAAATATATATAAATAGTTCTATTAACTCTTCAGTATAATTATTAAAAATATTAATTATATAATCTTCTTATTAAAATAAGATAAGATATATAATCTGTTTAACTAATATTATAATATAAATTATAAATAAAAATATTTTAATTTTATTACAGCTAATACTATTATAATATCTAAGCTTTATAAAATAAGTTTTAATAAAAAGTTCTATTATATTACAGGCTATTCTAATTTAAGTTAAAAGATTTAAATTATTAAGATTACTGAATTTCTTAAATAAGTAAAAATTATATTTAGTAGTAATAAGTATCTTATATCTAATACTGACTAAACTAAAATACTATAAATATTAATATTAAGAATTATAGAATATCTCTAGTACTTATTCTTTCTAATTTTAAAAAATATTAAGAAAAAATAACTGAAACAGAACTATTTTAAATTATTTAATAAATATAAATCTGGAAAGATGTTTCTACTATATCTAAATTTTAAGAAAATTTAATTAAAATATATTTTTTATTATAAAAAACTAGAATTTCTTAATCAATTTACTAATAAGTAATATTATAATATTTTCAAATAATTAATTATTATAAATAAATAGATATATCTTATATAGCAGTATTAGACTAACCAGATAAAGAAAATTCAAGAACCTCTGGTAAAAATATTAAAATATATTATTATATAATATTTATTTATATAGTTCTTTTTAAAGCAATAAGAAACTACTTTATAAATATTTAAATAAAATAAAAAAATTAAAAATAATTTTATAAAATATATATTACCAGAAAAAGTAACAAGTCCTTTTATAAAAATATTTAATACTAAAAAATCTAAGATTATTATAGAATTTCTTAATAATATATAAAACATTGTCAAGCATAAAAATCAGTAATAAAATAAGAAATTTAAGAAATCAGTATATATACTTTTTAATTTAAATCAAAATAAAATATACTAATTTTAATAATTTATATTATATTTTAATAAAATAATAATTATATATCCAGGTAATAATTAACAGACTTACAAGTAATAATTATACTATAAATATTAAATACTGATATTATAGAGATATATTATCTTTACTAATTCTAGTATAAGAAATAATATAAATATTTATAATAATCTAAATACTATAATAAATATTCTAACTTAAGTTAAAAAAATTATACTAAATTATAATTAAACTAAATTTTTTATTTTTTAGTTATTTTTCATATATTTAACTATCAAAACTAATTTTTATAAAAATAAATTAATTATAAAATATTATGTACTTTGTAATACAGCTATAAAAAAAGACTTTATAAGAAAATAAATATTTTTAAAATCCTGTAATCCTATCATGTTCTTAAAATCTATATATTTAAAATATATAAAATTAATTTTTTTAAAAATATTATTCTTAAGAATAAGAAAATACAGGATCTTATTATGAATAAGATAATTATATCTTCTAACTTAAGTCAGAAAAATATTAAAATTAAGATAATAATAAAAAGAATAAAAAATATATATAAACCAGTTATTATTTTATTATATAATATTTTAACTTATAGAATAGAAGACAGAAATTAATAATTTTAATAAAAATCTTAATATTTTATTATTTATTTTTTAAAAAAAATTATTAACTGATCCTCCTCTAGCCTATAAATTAAGATTCTATAATATTATATTCTATATAAATAAAAAAATTTATTAAAAAATTTAAGAAATTCTTAACCAGCAAATCAAAGAATTTAATAATAATCTGAAAAAATCAGTATATAAAAATAATTCTAAGAAAACTCCTGAGTAAAGTTGTCAAACCCTAGGATCGCTTTCCTGTCCCTGTTAGCTTAGCTTTACTGGTATATATACCATTAAACTGGATTGAGATGGTATCAGGCTAAGATTCTATCTAATAATAATTAATCTTAGACAAGAGAAGAGAAGTAAAACTAAATAATATTATATAACTATTTATAAATAAATATAAATGAGTGTTCTGTGGCTAAGCTTCTAAATATATAATTATTTAAAAATAATATTATTAAACACAAAGAACAGAATTATCTAAGTATATAAAAAAATATCCTTATATATCTTATTCTCTGTATATTATATCATATATTATTAGATTTATTATATACTGCTATAGTAATTATAGACTAGAATAATATATTATATATTATATATTTATATATATACTATGGTTACATAATACATGGCTATTCTAGATATTATAAAAATAATCAAAAATTCTATTAAATAATAATTTAGTTTTGCCTGAATACTGCTCTTATTAATATTTTCTATTTAATAAGTCTACCTTACTAGTAAATTAACTAATAAAAATCTATAATATTATTTTTTTTTCTTTAAGATTTCTTGTTCTCAAGAAACATAAAAATGCATGTTTCTCTATATATATTAATTAAGTCCTTTAATTCCTTTTCTTTCTAGAATAGATCATTATATCTTTATATAATTATTACAAAAAATATTATTATTAAACTAACCAGATTATCCATAATAATATCTAAGTTAATTTTTCTTATACCTGATATAATTTCCACAATCTTTCTTATTTTATAGATTTTAAAAACTAAAATTATACAGCTTGTACTCGTCATGATCATAAGTATAAAAAATATTTTTATAATAATTTTAAATAAAATAAACTTCAGCATAATAAAAAAAAATAATTTAAAAGATTAAAGAGACTAAAGAATAGATTAAGTAACTATTTATAAAAATAAAACATTTATAAAAACATTAAAAATTCCTTAAAAATCATAGTAGTCAGATACTGGATCATGACTTAAGTATATTAAATTTATTAAATAAAAAAAATCTTCCAAATACTAAGAATCTCTGAAAACTGGAGTATCTAGCTAATAAATATAATATTATTTAATTTATTACTATATCAGATAATCCTAATCTAACTCAGTTAGTTAATTTTTTTTTCTTCTAAATAAACTTTAATCTATCTACTAATAATACTAATTTATAAGCTAGTAACAGCCTATTAAATTCTTAATAGATTTTTATATATTTTCTGAGATATCATAGCCCCTCTATTTTATTAAATAGTATAACTTATTATTAATCTTTTTATAATCCAGGATTCTTTTGACTTTATATTCTTATTTAATATTATTATTAATTTTTATATTTTTTATAATTCTAGTATTCTTTAGTACAGGTTCTAATAATAAAATATAAAATACTAGATAAATCTTATTCATTAATTTTAATAATTTTAATTTATAATTAACTAGTTCTTTCTTTTCCTTAATAATAAATAATTTTAGTTTATAATAATTAAGTTTCTAGCTTAATTATTTTATTTTAATATTTTTATAAAATAAAAATATTTTTTTTCTTCTTTTTAAATTAGATTTCTTTCTATATCAGTAATTATAGTAGATCTTACTTTATAAATTTATAAATTTAATATCTCAGGATAACTGGGCGTGCATATATTCTATAAATATAATAATATTTTTAACTATATCAGTAACTAATTATTTTCTTAATAATATTTTTAAAAATCTTAAATAATAACCATAATTAGCATAAAATAATAAAACTCTAATTATTAAATAATTAATATTATTATATAAAAATTATATTATAAATAACAGATCTGTCCAATTATTTTACTAGTAATTAATATAATATCTCAGATATTACTTAATTATCTAATTAATTCTTTCTATTTATCTATTTATTTATAAATAATAAACTATTATTATTTATTTTTTAATTCCTATAAAATCTACAAGTAATCTCCAGAATTTTAAAATAAATAATTTATCTTTATCTAATATAATATATTTTAATATCCTATAATTTATAATAATATTTTCTAAAAATAATTCTGCTATCTGTATTACTGTTATTATTATTTTACTTAATATAAGATAAATATATTTAGTAAGATAATTAGTAATAATTATAATAATATTATATTTCTTTAACTCAAATAATAGTTTAATAAAATTAATTATTATCTATTTTTATAATTATTATAATACCTCCTGTATTTATATTTATCTATAAAATTAATATTTTACAGACTTATTTTTAATATATATTTTATGTTATTCTATATAATCATATACTGTTAGGGGTCGCCCCTTGGTTCCAAGAGTACGTCGCCTGTTGGACAAGAAGGAATAACTGCTGTTCAGAACAGAGTCTTAGAGCTTCTAAGGTTTTATATATTATATTTAGTTAGCAGGTAGTAATAAGACTAGTTAATTAAGTTTTTTAATAGAAGTTTATTTTATAATATTATTTCTCTTTTCTAGTAAGATAATAATATAAGAACTAGTATATTTATAAACTAAAGTATTCTAGATTTAGATTTTCAGCTGATTTACTCTGCTGTAATTTTATATTTTATTCTAGTTTTTAATTTTTTTATCTGTACTCTTATCTTTAGTATTTAATTTTTAAGTCTTATATTATTCTTATTTTTTTTATTCCTGGGTTTTTCTTTCTTATACTTTGATCTTAATCATTTATTTAATATAATTTTTACTATTATTTTAAGCAGGAACTTTTTTTTTAATATAAACTTGTCTAATTAATTTATTAGTTAAATAATTAATTTAAATTTTTATAAAAAAAGATTTTTTTTTTCTTTTCTCTTTCTTTCTTTTTTTTTTTTTTTTATTTATAAATAAAGATAATCTATGCTTCCAGCCGGGTATTAGACTAGCCTAGATTAAAGATAAATATATATAAAAATATAGACTTGTTATCTTCCATATTTAATAAAAATAAAAAGATTTATTTTATTTATCTTTAATTCTGTATTATTATTTTTCTTATTCTGGCCTTATCTTACTTTTTATTTTAATTATATTACTTATAAATTTATTTTATTTGATTTTAGTAAATAAGAGATATATTCTTAATATTTTACTTAGAATTATAATCTTACTTCACTCTAAGTTTAATAATAAAAAATAAATTTCTATTATTTTTTTTTTATTTTTTTTATTTTTTTTTTAGATTGTATTCACTCTTCTCTGTATTTTTTTTTTATATAAAATATATAAAAGTAATCTTTCTTTTTTTTTTTTTTTTTTTTTTTTTTTTTTTTTTTTTTTTTTTTTTTTTTTTTTTTTTTTTTTTTTTTTTTTTTTTTTTTTTTTTTTTCTTACTCTGGTCCTGCTTTTTTTTTTTTTTTTTATTTTTTAGTTTTATCTTATTTATTTCTGTCTATATTCTAGTCTTATTTATTATATTAATTACCAGGCTGAAAATTTTTTTTATTAGTATTT
>NW_020291810.1:880928-1035516 GCF_003184835.1 Aspergillus costaricaensis CBS 115574
TATTATTTTTTTTTTATTTTTTTTATTTTTTTTTTTGATCCTTTTCACTTTTCTCTTTATATCTTTTTTATATAAAATAAATCAAAGTAATCTTGCTTTTTTTTTTTTTTTTTTTTTTTTTTTTATATTCTTTTTTTTTTCTTCTTTCTCTTCTATCTCTGGCTTGATTTTATTAATTTTTATTCTTACTCTGGTCCTGCTTTATTTACTTTTATTTATTTTTTAGTTTTATCTTATTTATTTCTGTCTATATTCTAGTCTTATTTATTATATTAATTACCAGGCTGAAAATTTTTTTTATTAGTATTTATTATATTCTCTGATCTGCTGGCCTGTCCAGAAACTTTTTATAAAATAAAATAAATTTATTTATATTTTAGGATCTTACTAAGCTCTGGAATAATTTATAGTTTAAATATAATATTTAATAAGTTTATATAGCTCTCTATTTTTTATTATTATAATTTAAAAGATTATTTTATTATCTTTTTAAAATAATCAAGGTTGCGTTGGAGGATGATAATAAATAAATATATTTATAATTTTTATAATATTTATTATTTATATTATTTATTTTAATTATAATCTGACTAATCCTGCTCCTGTCTTAATATCTGGTAATTATATTAGTAATCTATAGATTATCTCTAATAATAAGTATTTTTAGTTTCAGATTTACTGGACTATATTGATTTCTGGTTATATAGATAATTAAAATTATTATTATTATTTTTTAAAGTATTAGTGGTTAGTTCTTCGGGGTATTAATAATTAGTTTTTTAAAATATTAATAACTAGCTAAATAACTTTTTCTTTTTTTTTTTTTTTTTTATTATTTAATTTAATAAAATCTTCTCTGGCTTTAGTGGGGGTGTACTGGGTTTAATTATAGTTTTTTTTAAGAATTTTTTTATATATGAGTAGTAGTAGTATCTTAAAAAATTTTAACTAGTTTTTATATATTTTATATATAGTCTGTTTATTTAATTTAGTAATAAAATCTCTAATTTTATTTTCTTAATTACCAGGCCTTTCTTAAGATAGCTTTTACTGGATATTTTTTTTCTTTGTTAATATAAATAGCTGGAGACTGTTAATTATTTTTTTATTAAGATAATAATTAATTTATGGCTGCTAGATATAATAAGTCTATATAAAATATATTATAAACTCTAGTAAATATATCTAGATAGATGTGGAAGCTGATCAAATAGTCAAATTTGGTGTTATCTAACAAGAATTTCTAGCATGAGAAAAGAAAAGAAGAAGCTTAGAGAGAATATATAATTATATAAAAATAAATAAACCATGTAAGGCAGGTAAATAAAGTAAATAAAATAAAAATTATATAATTCTAAGATATTACTTACTATTATATTACTCTCTTATTTAAATTTAGCTGTTTTTAGCTAGAGATAAGTCATCTTTTTTATAATTTAATATAAATTTATCAGTCTCTACAGCTGCTAATTATTGCGGGAGATATTTAGAAAATCTAAAATAAATAAAATATTTTATATAATAATTCTAAAAGTAGAAGGGGGTATTCTTGAAATTCTTTATTAAATATTAAATATAATTAATTATATCAGATACTAATTATTTAATTTTATATTAAAAATAACTGTATTACAGATAGCTGGCTAGAATATTTTTAATTTTCTATTTTATCTGATTATTAACTTTGATAGATACAGTAGTATTTTAAATTTATTTTAATAATAAATTAAATATATTATATAGACAGAGCTTCTCAGAATAAAAAATAAAATATATATATATATTTTTAGAAAGATAAATCTTATAAATATTATTAATTTTATTAATAATAGATATAAGACTATACCAGCTTTCTGATAATTTTTATAAAGGCTAGTCTTATTTTCAGTTATAAATATTAATAAAAACTTTATTACTAATATTAAAATTAATAAAATAATAAGACTAATTAATTTATTATATCTACTAGCTTTATATTTTCTGGATTCTATCTTATATAAAAATCTAGATTTATTTTATATAATAAGTAAATTCATAGATTTAGTTTTAGATAATAATATAAAATAACAGGTCTGCCGGAGAGATCCAGTTAAATAATATTTAAAATTTATATTTTTTTTTAATTATAAATAAAGATAATCTGGTAAATTTATGAAACAGAATTATAATAATAAAATTAATAAATAATAATAATTCTAATTAGTTATCCTGGAAGTAATTAATAAATAAAATAAGTTATTAAATTATATATTAATTAATGATTTCTATTTACCCGTTAGTTTATAAATAATATATTATTAAAAACTTTAATTTAATCTACAGGATTCAGCACAGTTTATTCTAAAAGTTAGCTATAAATTAATTTTTTTAATTAGAGATAATAATATCAGAAGGCTTTATCTAGATATAAATTTAATTAATAAATAAATAAATTATATTTTATACAGAGATCTATTTTATATAAAAAATAAATATTGTATACTTGCTAAGATAGTCTATTATTATAAAAATAATATTAAATTTATAATAATTTTTCAGGAAGGAGCGGAAGTCCATAAATATATATTATTATAATTAATTAGAAATTAGAAGAAATTAGAATAATCTAGATAATAAATTTTAATATATATTTTTTCTTTTATAAATTAAGTAATTATTTATATAATATCAGATATCTCTGTTCCAAGTACTCTAGAAATATTATTATTTAATTAATATTATTATCTTTATTTATCCAGGATAAGCTAATAATAGTTATTAGTAGATTTTATCTAATAACTAGATTTATAAATTATCTTTATCAGGAATTATTAATTTATTTTAATATAAAAATAACTTATCTTACAGAAAGTAATTAGTCTTTTACTAATAGACTTATTTCCAGAGATTTTTTAAGAAGAGATAGGTATAGTTTACTTTTAAAATATAATTTATAATATAAAGATTTTATTTTACAGGAATTATTAGTACTAGATTAAGAATTATACTAGATTTTAAAAACTCAGGCTTTAATAATATTTAATAATAATAATTACTAGTTATTTCTGAGTTAATCTTCTTCTATATAAGATAGTCAGTTAGTATATTATTTTTTTTTAATTAATATTTAATAATAAAATAATATTAAAATAGTATTTTTGTCTAGCAGGCTTACTAGATATTAAGTTTTTTAATAATTATAAAGTATTTCAGGGCTCAGTAATCTATAAAAATTATAAATTTTTTTAATTATTATAAGTTTTCTAGTTCTGCTTTCTATTCTGTAAGAATATATATAATAATTAATATTTTTTTATTATAAATATTATAATTGTACTCAGATAGAGATATAATCTTTAAATAATAAATTATAAGATATTATATATTCTTAATTTATTAATAAAGAACTTTTATAATTATTTTATTAACTATATTAATTTTAATATATATAAATCTAAATAAATCATAATAAGCTAATATAAGAGTTAATATTAAAATTTATTTTAAAATCTGGAAGACTGTCTTACAGAACTAGTTCTAGATAAATAAAATATTTTTTTAAATAAGTTAATTTATAGGCTTGATAATCCAGCTATAATTTCTTATAAAATATTAATAAAAATTACAGAATCCAAGAAATGATTGGATTTCTTTAATAGTAATTAAGTATTATTATTCTATAATTACAGTAATTTTTATAGGATTAACCTGAATATTAGTAGTAATAATAATAAATTTTAAAAATCTAGTTTTTATTATATAAAACTTATATTTATAGATTATTACTTAGAATCTGATTATTTAAAGATACTTAAAGATTTAATAAATATAAAACTTATACTTTATTTTATTTTTATTAAAGATTAATATATTATTTATATATACTATAATAAACTTATCCAGGAAGTTTATAAGAATCTTATTAATAAGATACTGGAAGGCTGCTAATCTATTTATAAATTTAAATAATAATATTTAATATTTAAAGATTTTATAATAGATTCAGAAAATAGTTAAGTCTTTAGATTCAGAATTTATATAAATATAGTAGAAATCTTAATAAATATTAAATTTTATAAATATCTTTATATTCTGGAGATAATCTATTATTTTATTAATTAAAAAAATAAAATAAAGATTCTTATAGGTCAGGATATTAAGCTTCTAGTAATTAATATATAAATATAATCTTTTTTTAGATTTTTTTATTATTAGAATAAGAGAGATAAACAGGATTATATTAAATATAATAAATTTTTTTTTTAGATTCTTGATAATATAATCACAGGTAATTTTAAGTTTTTTTAAAATTATCTTATAAAAAAAAACTATTTTTAATAGATTACTTTCTTTTAATTAAATATAATAATTATAAGATTAGAAGACAGGCAAAGTATTTAACTCTTTTTTAAAAAAAATATTTATTAAATTATAATAATACTTAAAAAAAGTCTGTTTTATCTTCTTTTTCTTAATTAATTTAAATATTTTATTATTAAAATCTATCTTCTCTGTAATAGCCTTCTTAATTATATTTAAAAATATAATAAATATTTCTAATTCAGGATTCTGAAAATATTTATAAAAAGTAGTAATTCTGATAAGAATTATTTTAATTTTTTTAAAAATATTTCTTTTCTGGAGATTCCGGGAGACTTTAAAAATTTAATATTAAAAATTCTAGTCTATTAAATTCTAGTATATCTTAATTAAGATCTTCTGTAGAATACTTTAATAGATATAAAATATTTTAAACTTTATTTTAGAAAAGAATATTTATAATAAAGTATTAATTATTCTCTAAAAGTTATAATTTTATTAAATAATATTTTATTAATGATTTTAATTAATTAGATACTATAATAAAATATTTTAGGAAATTTATTATAATAGTCTAGTCTTGATTTTATCTTATAAAAAAAGATAATTAAATTATACTAACTTATCTTACTAGTAATCTAATAAAATCTCTTATTTTATAAATTATATTTATTTTAGAATAATATTATAGTAGTTTAATTTAAATATTAAAAATAATATATTATAGAACTGGTATCCATTAACTGTAAATATAAATTAGATAATATAAATTAAAAATATTATAATCTTGTTATTAAAACCTGTAATAATATAATTAATCTTAAAAAAAATAATATTAATTTAGAATTAGTAAATTATCTGAATAATAAAAATAATATTTATATAAGTATAGATATTAGCTTTAATATTAATAAGAATATATATAAATATTACTAGTTTATTATTTAATATTAGAATTTTAATAATAAAGTTTTTATTCTCTTGGCCTAGCAGATCTTATAAATTTAATAAATTAATATTAATATTTATTTTATTTAAAAAAAAGACTTCTTTTAGATATTATCTTTTATTAAATTATTATTTTTTATTATTTTTAATAATTTAATTTAATCTGCTTTCTTCTTCAGACAGTCTTAGATTAAATATCTTTATTTTTAGTAGATAAAATAATATTTTTTAATTATTATATAAGTATATTTCTTTAGTTCTATACTAGTAGTATGGCTGGTATTATAAAAGATCTTAATTAAAATAAAAAAATTATAATTATAATAATAATAATAATTAATATAGACAGCTGGTGACTCAGAATATTTATTTTATTATAATATTTTATTATATTATTAATTAAATCTGATAATCAGACATACTTTTTAATATATTATTTAAATATTATATTATTATTATTAAAGCAGAATATTATCAGCTCCTGTAACTTAGATAGAAAATATTAATAAAAATTTTTTTTTTAATAAATTTTAATAATATCTATCTCTACGGTGAGATAGTAGAATATAAATATAAAATTATAAAATTTATTATTAACTGTTATTTTAAGCTTCTGATACTGTTAGTATATATTATAAAATTTATTTAAATTAATATAAATAATTTTTAAATATTTAAGTATATTAATTATATCTGTATAGAAGTTTAAAATATTAAAATAAAATTAAAAAATTAGATATTTTCTAGTATTATCTTTATAGTAGCTGGTTATATAAGTTTATTAAATAGTAACTATATTTAGATAGTCTATATTAATTTTTAACTTTTATTATATTATAAAAAGCCAGTCTTTGAAGTTGATAATCTTATTATTACTAAATAAAAATAAATTAAAGATTTTTATTAACTTTTTAAATTCAGGAATCTCAGCTGCTTGACTACTCTAGTTATTAAGTTAAAAAAATTAGATAATATATAAGTTATATTTATATATTATTTTATTATAATTATTATTAAGCTTGTTCTGCTAGTAGATAATTTTATATATTTTTATTTTTATTTTTTTTATAATATAAAGAATTATATTAAAGATTTTATCAGGATTCTTTATATATAGTTTATAAAATTAATTATAAATAATATTTTTTTTATTATCAGACTCTTCTTCCAGCAGGATTATTAGATATTATTAAAAATTTATAATATTTAGTACTGATTTAATATAGCTTTCTTTGATTATTATAAGTATTTTTATTAATTATTCTAATTCAGATCTTGGTCAGGTTGTTTTATCTTAATTATATTTAATATTATTAAGTATATATAAGAAGTAATACCAGCTGCTGAGCTAGATAACTAGTAATATATAATATTAATTTAGAAAATAAAAAATAAAATAATGCTAGAAATTATATAGAAATTAATTAAATAATTAAATTTAATATTATCTAACAAGAATTTCTAGTATAAGAAAAGAAAAGAAGAAGCTCAGGGAAAACATATAATTATATAAAAATAAGTAAACTATATAAGACAGGCAAATAAAGCAAATAAAACAGAAGTCATGTAACCCTGAGACATCACTCACCGTCACAATAGATAGAATAAGTACTTAATATTTTAATAATTTAATATTTAATATTTTTCTAGTCCAGCTTTTTACTTAGCTGATTAATATTAATATTTTTTAAATTTAGTCAGACTATGTTTCTAGTCTAGTATATTAAAATAAATAATTATATTTAATTTATTTATTATTTTATTTTCTATTAAATATATACTAGTAATACTCTGGTCTAATTATTAGCTTTTTTAATAATATAAATAATATATTCTTTTATTTATATTAGACTCCGGGGGGTTTTGTTATATAAGATAAGTTAATTTTTAATAAGATTAAAAAAAAATAATTTATATCCGTGGCTCAGGAAGAACAGGAATATATTAATAGATATTAAAATTTAAATATTAATAGCTAGTTTAGTAAAAAGAAAAAGCTGGTTCCAGTTATTCTAATTATATTAAATATAAATCTGAAAATAAATTTTTATAATATTATTTACTTGTTCAGTAGCTTTATTTATTTAAAAATAATATACTATAAACAGCTGTTTTTTAATACTTATTAATAAATATAATTATTTCTAGATTTTGCTTATAAACTGTGTCCTGTAATTAGAAATAATTATTTATAATAAATTATATTAATATATATAATTATTTAAGATTATTTAAGTTAAGTCTTCAGTTATTATCTCTTTTATAACTACTAATATTATTTTTTTTATAAATTAATTTATAATAACCAGAATATTTATACAGCTGCTATTCTCTAATAATTTAATAATAAAATTTATATTAATATTTTACTACAGGTATTTAGAAACTGGAAAAGATTTTAATAATTTATATTTTTTTTTATATTAAACTTTTATTCTTCCGCAGGTATTACAGTTTTATATAAATATTTATATATCTTATACTATATTAAGCTAGAAATATTTTTAATTTATTATTAAATATATCTGCTTCTAGTCTAGATATCCAGTTATTAATAAATTATAAAATTCCTATATTAGTTCTATTTATAAAAGTTTATAATTAAAGATTTATTTTTATTTTCTAAAGATTAGGTTTTTTTACAAATTAATTATATATTCTGAAATAGAAACTTTTAATTCTAGATTAGATAAGAATCTCTAGATATTTTTTTAAACTATTTATTTAATTTCTTAGTATTAATTATCTTATTTCTTAATTTTTTTTATAGAAATATTATACTAGCAGGCATGAGGATTATTTTTAAAAATTTAATTTAAATAATCTTATAGTATTTTTCCAGCTAGAGAAGTTAGAAGATTTATATAGTAATTTATTTATTTTAATAATTAAATATATCTTAATTCTGATAGAAGAGTATATCAGCTCAGTTATTTTTTATATTTTTTTAATAAATAAAGAAGAAGTTAAACTTACTAAAAAAAAAGTTTTATTAAATATATTTTTTAAATAATTTTTTTAAAATATAAAAGTACTCCAGATTCTTATAATCTATAATTACTTTAAATTTAAAAATAAAGTATAGTTTAATATTTTAAATCTTTATATATTTAATAATGGCTAGTAGTTCCTTATTATAAATCTTATAATTATATTTTATAAATATTAACTGTTTTAAGAAGTAAGTATATAAATATAATTTTTTTTTTTATTATATTAAAATAAGTATTTTTCTAGATTATAATTTAAAAAATTAGTTTTAAGAACAGTCTGTCTGTCAGAATTAAAAAAAATAAATACTAATTTTATATAAAATATTCTTTTTAAATATAAGAAGCTTTTCTGATATTCCTGAATCTATTAGAACTGTATATTTTTTTTAATAAAATTATAAAGAAACTTAAGTAATCCTGAAAAATTTAATATAAATTAACAGTAGAAATTAGTAAATCTAATAAATTTATATATTTCTTTAATTATTATAAATAGCTCTTATTTTTAAATTATATAAATTTTTTTTAGATTTATACTTACTCCCTGTCCAGTCTTAATAATAAATTTAAAATATTTTATTTTTTTTTTACTTAAATTTATATTTATTAATATCTAGATATAATTTAATATCTTATAATTTAATCAGAACTCTTCAGACCTGCTTCTAGTATTATTATAAGATTTTAATTAAGAAAATAAATATATTATCTAGATAAGTAAAATAAAATTTATCTAAGTATTCTTATAAGATCTAGTTAATATATTTTTAAAAAATACTGGAAATATTTATAAGTCTAAATAAAATAACTAGCTATTTATAAAATCTATATTAAATATAAAAAGCTGTTATCTATTCTTATTTTTTAATAATATATATCTTATAGAATACTACAGAAATATTAAACTTAGTAAATTACTGTATTTTCCTAATTTAATTTAATATTTTATAAATTAGAGATAGCAGGTATTGGTTCTTTTTTATAATAATATTTAATTTATAATAATTAATATAAAAATAAAGATTTTTTTTAATTTTTAAATAAAGAGTATGGGAGCTGTAGTTAATAAATTATTTATTTAAATAAATTTTTTATTTAATAATTTTATAAGTTTTTTTCTGAGTATAATAAGTTTTTTTTAAAATATATTATATAAAGATCTTTATAAAGACTAAAATATTTTCTTATCTTTTTTCTTTAATTTAATAGAGTAGTTAATATCTAATCTATAATATAAAAATAAGACTTCTATATTTCTTAGTTTAAATAAATTTAAAAATTATTAATATTATTTTAGCAGCTTATTTTTTAGATTTAATTTAAATTTAATATATAAAATCTTTTCTATATTTTTCAGGAATATAGTAAATATCTTTATTTTTAATTATAATATTCTTCTCTTTTTCTTAATTTATATTTAAAAGGTAGTAGCTGATACTTAAATAAAGATATATATAAATTAAAATATTTATATAATTTTAATCTAAGTTTAGATTATTCAGAAATAGACTTAGTTTTAATTTAATTTAATTTTTTTATTATAGTGCTCCAGCTAAAAGAAATCTAAAATAATATTATACTTTAGATTATAATTAAATATATATATATAAAATCTAGATTTAGTATGTATCCTGATATCCAGATATATTTAAATAATATAATTAATAATCTTTTTTTCTTTAATTCCAGATACTAGAATTAAGATAATAAGAACTAGATCCAGTTTATTTTTTCTTATATATTTTAAATTAATAATATTATAAATAAGATATTTAGTATTAATTATAATATAAATATTTATTATTTAATTAATAATAGTCTCTAGAAGTAATGATTTAGAATTTATATATTTTTTTTTAAAAATCTTTTATTAAAAGTAATTTTTTTTACTTAAAGACTTCTGTCTATGATTTTATATAAAAACTATTTTTTTTTCTAGTTTTTATCTTATTTATTATCTATAATTTTTTTTTAAATACTTCTTATATTCTGTAGCCATTACTTGGATTAAAAATTAAAATATAGATTTTTAATAATAGTCTTTAATTAGATATTTATTCTTTTTGTACTGGAGATAGAGATCTATTTTTTTTTATTATAATTTTTTAGTTAAAATCTATTTAGCAGAATAAGAATTATATTAATTTAAGTTTTTAAATTAGGCTGTGTACTTTTATTTTTTATTATCTATTATTAAAATAATATATTTCTAGTCTATGATATTTTCTGTATTATTTATTAAGATTATATAAAAATTATAAACCTGTGTATATTATTAATAATTTTAATATTTTTTTTAAATATTATTTATTTTATATTATAACTGTATTATTAAAGCTGATTATAGTATTTTTTATAAAAGAAATTTTTTTCCAGACTGATAATAGCTTGTGATAATATATAATTAATTAAATTTTTTAATATTATAATTTTAAGAATATTTTTTTATATTATGCTATCTGTCTGGATTAAAATAATATTAAAATTTTTTAGAAAATCTTTAAAGCTTTTATTATCTTATCAAAAAGAGTATAATTTTTTTAAAGCTTTTATTTTTTAGTTCTTATTTTTATAGACTTTATCTAATTTTTTTATTATTTTTTTATAGGTAGCTGTGCTGCTTATACTTTAATATTATAATAAAATTTTTTTTTCTATATTTTTTTCTAGTTATTTAAATATATAAGCTACTCAGGATATATTATTTAGATATATAACTAAGTTTATAAGAAACTTAGACTATAAATATATTTTAAATTTAAAATAATTTTTCTTATTTTATTTATTAAAGAGTTTAATTTTTAAATATATAGATCTTAGTCACTAGACTGTATACTAAAAAAAAAAATAATAATATTATAAAATATATTATTTATAGCTTGGGTATTAATAATATTTTATAATTTAATAATATATTAATTCAGCTATTTACATTTATTCTATTAAGCTTATTAATAATAATTCTATTAATTTATTATTTATTATTTAGTTTTCTCTAGCTTATTAATAAGGTCGGTAAGGAATTATAATTATATTATATTATTTATTATTTTTTTATTCTATTTTATTCTATTCTGTTATATTTTATTAGTTATATAATTAGATTCTATACTGTGGGTTTATCTAAGAATTATTTCTAATATTAGAGATTACTTCTTGGTTCTAAGAATATATTACTTATTAAATAAGAAAAAATAGCTGCTGTTCAGAATAGAGCCTCAGAATTCCTGAGATTTTATATGTTATGTTTAGTCAGCAGGTGGTAATAATGTAACCGGACAACGAAGTAGCGCAACAATGAGCCGGCGCGGCAATCCTTACTACTTTAAATCTTTATATAATACAACACGCGATATATTCAACCTTGCTTAATTTAGTTAATATTAAAGCTATTTAAATATATAGAGGGTCTTTCTCAAGATAAGAAATTAGTACTTGCTTGTAAGATCTTTAATTATAGCTAATTTACTATTAAAAAGATATGTACTGCAGTATTTGATGTCAAGATAAATACTTTAAAAGATTGTTTAAATAGTGTTAAATCTTATATGGAAGTAGAGGCAAATTTAAAGAAGTTATCTAATAATAATAAATTAGTCTTGAAGCGCAGGATCCTTGAATTAGATTTATAAGATTATTTATTTATTATTATTAAAATATGATATCTTACAGAGGTCCTTCTAGTATTGAAATTAAAGTTAAAAAATATTTTTATTAATAAATACTAGATTAATTAATTCGTTTAACATCACCAGGCTAAATTGAAATCTAAATATACTTAATATTTTAATTATTAATATGTGAAGTGCGAGGATATTAAAATTATAAATCAATAATTTAGATTAGTATAGAATACTATATAAAAATATAGGATTCTTGAATATAATATTTATAATATAGATAAAACAGGTTTTTAAATAGAAATAATATTAATTATAAAAATTATTTATAATATTAAATCATATTAAATAAATACAAGATCTATATAATCTAAAAATTATAAATAGATTATTTTAATCATTATAATCAGTGCTGGAGAGAGTATACTATCTTTATAGATTATTTTTATAGGCAAGATACAGTAAGAGAAGTAGTTTAAAATTATTTCTAATAATTAATAGATCAGTGTTAATAATAATAAATAGATAAATAATAAACTTATATTTAACTGGTTTTAATACTTTGATATCTATACAGTTTTAAAAATAATAGACTAGTATTATCTTCTTATTTTTAATAGTTATAGAAGCTATTTAATTGTTGAATTTAACTAATATTATAAAGAAAAATTAATTATTTTTTTATATATGCCGCCTCATTCTTTCTATAAATTTTAATTATTTGATATCACTTGTTTTGCACTGCTAAAGATTCTATATAATTATTAAATCAAAGATACAGCTGATTAAGATATTTATTATATATAGAAAAAAGACTTCTTATATTATTTTAAAAAAATATATTCAAAAGCATTTAATACAGTAAATATAAAGTAAGGTTTTGCTGTAACAGGACTTTCTTTATATAATTTTTAAAAAATACTTCAATATCTTAAAAATTTAAATTAAATATTTTTATTATCTTCAATATTATTATCTAATTAATCTATATATCTCAGTAAAATACTTTTGATTTTTTATTAATTAAATTATTAAAAAACAGAGATTAAAATACTACAGGAAGCTGGATTATCTTTACTTATTATTAATTAAGTATTTGAAAAAATCTATAAAGATGCAGAAATAGTAATACAGAATACTGTATTGTTTTAACAGGAATTAGATCAACTCTATACAGTAAATTAATATAAAAAAAATAAGAAGAAGGCCTTAAAATACTTTTTATAAGAAAAAGGTATATTAGATGATTCTATTATATATTATATTACTTAGAAAAAGAATATTAAGATTATATAGATAATAAAATATACTTAATATTAGCCATCATGTTGCAGTAATTATAATAAGAAAGATTATAATTATCTTAAATATCCAGATAAAGTTAATGTCTAGTTTACTTGAATATAAATTATTTATATAATATTTAATTACTTTAATTTAAAGCGATCGTTGCAATATGATAGGTAGAATGGTGGCTTGTTTATGAGGGTTAAGGGTTGCTGCACCAGCTCGTTGTTGCGCTGCTTCGTTGTCCGATTACATTAAGGCTGGTTAGCCGAGTCCTCTAGTAGGGGCTTGTCCTGTAACATATACTTTCTGTCTAAGATTCAGAATATAATAATTTCTAATAATTAATTCTATAATTTTTTTAATTTCTAAGTATTCTTTAAATAATCTATTATAATATATAGTTATAATTTCTATTCTTATACTAGTTAATATAAAAATTAATCTATAAAAGTAAGCTAATTTTTTTTTATTAATAATAATTTTATTTAATGAGTCTTTGCTTATTTCTTAAAATATTTTATTATTTTTAATAATATTAACTAATTATTTAATTAGATTATTATTAATCTCTAGTATCACTGTAAGATTAACTTTATTATAACTAATTAATTTATTCTTATTTTATTTCAGAATAACTAGTTTAATAATCTTTTTTTTTATTTTATAATCTAATCTATAATTTCATATATCTGTATATCTATTTTATATTTTTTTATAATATATAATATAAAAATTATATTATAATAAAATTTCTGCCTATCTTACCTGCCTTCTAGTTAATTCTTTAATTATTATAAAATAAATTAAATTCTTATAATCTATTTTTATAATAATAATATATTTTACTTCTTTAAAATAGACTTTCTATTATTTAAATATTATTATTATAATTAATAATTTTTTATTATAAATATTATAATTAAGTTCCACCTAAACTAACTTTCTTAAATAAAATATAATTAATCTAGTTTTTTTATTATTTTCTAACTATATCATATATATACTAATAATATAATCTAATATATTAGTTTTAATAATTTTTTTCTTTTCTAGATCATGCTGTACTAGTACTAATAATATAATAAATCTATATTTAATATTTTTAAATATATACTGCTGCAGTTCTTCCCACTTAAACTTTTATATTTTTTTTATAAATTTAAATAATAATATTATATAAATAATATATCCGTCTATAAATTATCAATAATAATTAATTGATTTAATAAATTATTATAATTCTTTTAGATTTTTAGATTAAGACCAGTCCTTAATAACTTATATTTTAACTTATTTAATATAAACTTCTTTTATAAATATCTAATATTCTAGAAACTTTATTTTTTAAATATAAAATTTATATTTCTTCAGCTTATATCACAAATAATATAAATATAATTTATATAATATAAATCTTATATATTTAATATATTTTTTTTTACTTTTCAAGAAGATCAGGATATCATCTAAATAAATAATTATAAATTTATTAAAATATTTTCTAAATATCTTATTAATATATTATTAAAAGAATATAAATATATTAATTAGTCTGAATAATATAACCAAGTATTTAAAATATTTATATTTTATTCTAAATATAGTTTTTTATTTTTTATTTTTTATAATATATATATAATAATACACATCCATAATATCAAGTTTAATAAACTATTTTATTTCTTATATTTTATTCTGAATTTCTAAGATTAAGAACAGTAGATATTAATTCTTAATTATAATTATATTAAATAATTAATAATCTATATATAATTATAAACTGCTATTCTTTTTTAATATAAATAAAATCTTATATCCTGCAGGTGACTTTAATAGTCTAATATTATTTTTTATTAATTAATTATTAATATATTCTCATAGTACCTGTAATTTCTTTTCAGATATTAAATAAATCTTTTTATATACTAGTAACTTCCCTTTCTTAATAAAAATAATATAATTATGTTTTCTATATTAAAGTAATTTAAATTATTCTAGTTATTTAAATAAATCTTTAAATTTTTTATATTATAATAAAATATACAGATTACTTCTGGTCACAGTTAAAAATTCTTATAAATCTTATAATCTTATATTAATATACTCAAGTTTTTATTTATTCTAAATCTCTAACTTTATATTACTAGATCTAGATTCTTATACTTAAATCCTTTATTACTTTATACTATTATTTTTAAATCTTTATTCTTATATCTTGATTTTTAAATCAGTACTTTCAATATTATATTCTCAGTATTTATCTGTTATTACTAGTATTTATTCTAATAATTTCTTAAGTTAATTCTGTTATAATAACTTAATTATTATTATTACTTATATAATTATACTTAAGATACTATTTTTCTCTGAGCCTTCTCTAATATTTAATATATTAAACTTTTATAATATTCTTAATCTTCTTATAAATTATTTAGTCCTTATTCTAGTCTCTTACTAACTAGTAAATTATACAGATCCAGACTTTATATCTAATCCTTACTAATATTATTTTAAATAATTATAATTTATAAATTAAAGACTCTCAGTTCTTTAATTAATTTATAAATTATAATTTCTAAGCTATAAAATCTTTAATATAATATTATATTATCTTAATAATATTATATCAAAATTTATATATTCATAATAATCTATTATAGTTATAAATATAATTCCTGACTTGACTATTAATATAAGAATTTCTAAATTTTTTCTATTTAATTCTATAATTAGTTCCAGTTTTTCTTTCTATTTTCTGAGTATTCTAAGTTGCTATATAAATTATAAATTTATAAAGTTTTTAATTATACTAAAGTTTACTAGTACTTGAACTAGTTAATCTAGTACAATTATCTAAATCTTTAAATATTTTTTTAATTCTATAATTACTAACTACTGTTCTAGCCAATTAGACTCTAATAATTTTAAATATTCTTATAAAAATCTTGAGTTTTTTATTTTTATTATATAATATATTATACATTAATTATTAAAATATATTATTTAATATATTATATTATAATATAGATATCATCTATACTCTATATACAAGTATTTATAATTAAAATATAAATAATAACTTTTTCTGGCTTCTACTACTTCTAGTATTTTTAATCAGTAACTTATAATATATTTCTAGTTATAATATATTAAATATATATTTATATAATATATAATCCAAGAAAGTTCATCATATCTCCAGTATTTCTTATTTTCTTTAAAATATCTATATAAATATTTTTTATAATTATATTATAGATCTATTCCAGCTATCTTTATTTTCTAATTAATTTTAAATAAATAATAATAATAATTTATATTATCTTATCCATATATTAAGCAGAATTCTAAATAATAAAAATATCTTTATAAATATAATTCCTAGTCTTTATTTTATAATTTCTAATATTTTAAATCTTAATATAAGCAGTACTGTATAATCTTTTTAAATTTTAGATAAAATTATACTAAATTCTTTTTAAATTTCTTTATAATACAGTCTAATTAATAAGAGATATTTCTTTTATTATTTTTTTAATTTTTCTTATTTTCATTTTAATATATCAGATATAATTTACTGGTTTCTGATAGAGATTTTTTTAAAATATTAAATATTTTATTAAGTCTTTTCTTACTAGGTTTAAGATTTTTTAATTAAGTATTATATTCTTTATCCAAAGAATTAAACTTATTTTAAACTATATCAGAATATTTATTCTCTAAAACTAGCTTATTATTATTACTAATTTCTACAGGCTAATCAAATGGTTCAAATAATTAATAAATTTCTTATAATTCTAATAATACTAATTATTTATAATAATCTATTACTTCACCTAGTTTTAATATATTTTACTTACTAATACTAGTAGTTATTTTTATTATATAATATATAACTCCTTGTTATCTAGTATCTGTATTATAGTTTTTATCTATATTTTTAATAAACAGATAATAATATTATAAACTTTTTTAATTTAATTTTTAATAGCTCTCAGCTATTTTTAAAGTTATTATTATTTTTATTTATAATTTTTTAATTAATAACCTGCTTTACCACAGTTAAAATATAAATAATCTTTTTTATATTTTTTAAATTCCTTCTTTTTTATTAAATCTGATACTGTATTATATCCAGCTCTATTAATTTTAATCTATAAAAATTTTTATATTCTAGATTTCTAGACTATACTAATCATCTATTATTAACTTAGTAATTCTATTAATTATTTTATTAAAATATAGATTTACTAATCTATCAGTCTTTTTTCTATTTCATATTATACTTATATAACTTATTATTAATTTTAACTATTACTATAATTATTTATTATAATATTCCTGGCTACTCTTACTAAATAAATTTCTTTTAAATCTTTATCTTAATTTTTTTTTTAAATTATATAATATGAGTATTTTTATTCTAGTCCAGATAACTAATAATTTATAAGAACTTAGAAATATACTTAAATACTAATCTAGTCTACTTAAATTATTATAATTTTTATTCAATATTATATACTATGTTGATATCTCTGAATATTTATTTAAAATATTTCTTAAATTTAATATAACTAGCAAAGATTTTTTTAATATTATTATCTTATTTCTCTACTGATTTTTTCTAGTAATTATAAATATATAGTTTAAACCAATTAAATACTATTCCAGTTAGATAAATAAATATAAAAAAAATCTTATTAATCTTATTTCTGAGCTTCTTTTTATTTATATTAAAATATAAATTTAATTAAGTTAAAAAAGCCCTAAGCTTTAATTAATTACTATTAAATAATTCTAATAATCAGATTTTAATAAACTTAACTACTAAATAATCTTCAAGTAACTAGTTTTATTATTCTAAGATAATAATATTTTCTTATAATTAATTAATCATATTTATTAATTTTTATATTATTAATATATATAATTAATCTTCTTCTTAAATACTAGAGCCCTGCTGTAAAATATATAATAAGCTTAAATTATTTAATATAATAGATAATTATATAGTAAACACTTATATTAACTGATACTTAATATATCAAATCCTAGAATTACTTTTCTATTCCTATTAGCTTAGCTTTATTAATATATATACTATTAAACTAGATCAAGATAGTATCAGACTGAAATTCTATTTAATAGTAACTAATCTTAAATAAAAAAAGAGAAGTAAAACTAAATAATACTATATAACTATTTATAAATAAATATAGATAAGTATTCTATAGCTAAGCTTCTAAATATATAATTATTTAAAAATAATATTATTAAATATAAAGAACAGAATTATCTAAATATATAAAAAAATATCTTTATATATCCTATTCTCTATATATCATACATATACTATTAGGTCTGTTGTATACTACTATAATAATTATAAACTAGAATAATATATTATATATTATATATCTATGTATATACCATAGTCACGTGATACATGGCTGTTCTAAGCATTATAAAAATAATCAAGAATTCTACTAAATAATAGTTTGGCTTTACCCAAACACTGTTCTTATCAGTACTTTCTGCCTGGCAAGTCTGCCTTGCTAGTGAGTTAACTAGCAGGGGTCTGTAACAATATTTTATAATTTATTTTAAAAGATCTACTTTTATATCTTTTTATTTAAACAGAAAATAATAATATTAAGACTATATAAGATAAAGAAAAAAATAATAAATTAAATTTTATTAAAATACTTTCTATAATAATCTAAAAAATAAGTTTTAACTTAAGTTAGAAGTTTTAACTTAAATCAGAAATTTTAACTTAAATCAGAATATTCTTTATTAATATATTTAAATAAATCTAAAAAATTTATAAATATATAAATATAAGTCCTATATATCATATAAATTTCTAGATATTTAATATAAATCTAAAATAATTATTACTATATCAAGATTATTAGATATAATAAAATTTAATTTATTTTATATTAAAAAAATAACCCTTCTTAAACATATAATTAATTTTTATACTAAAAAAGAATTTATTATTATCTAATATTTATAATTAATAACAAAGAAATAATAATAATTATTATATTTTTTAAAATTATTATATTTATTTTATACTTTTACTCTTACTTTATCAGAATTTAAAAATTTAATAATTTATAAAGTATTTAAAGTATATAATTTTATTTTTAATTATTTTAAAGATTCTCAGAGACATCTTAGAAAAAAAAATACTTTATAAAAAAAGTAATTTTTTAATAATCTCAAACTTATATTAGCCAAACTAAAATTTTATTATAATTAAATCTATAATAATTAAGAATATCTTTATATATTTATAATAATTCTAGTATTTAATTTAAAGTTATAAGCTTTCAAATCTACTCAATAAAATAATCTAACTTATAATTATATTTCTGAATATAAAAAGATTCTAGAAAATATTTATATCAGATATAAATCTTATAATAATTTTAAATTATTATTAGAATTTTTAACAATATTAATAACATCTTATTTAATAAATTTAATAAATTAATCTAAATATTTTAATTATTTAAAATCTATAATAACAAAGAATTTTATTCTAAAAATTAAATAATATTTATAAAAAGAACTAATCCAGACTGAAAATATTTTTAATTTCTAGAAAATAAATTAATATTAATTTTTAATTTTAAATCAGATAGTATAAGACATACTTACTATTCTAGTTAATAAAATTAAAGTAAAAAAACTTTTTAATTTTATTTAAAATATATATTATTATTACTAAGATTATTTTTTTTCCAGAAACTATCAGAGTCTTAATACTTTAGATATATAAAAAAAATTTTAAATAAAATCTAAAATTCAATATATTCCTGATAATATTAATTTAATTTTATTTATAATTAAAAATCTATGTACAGAGATTTTAATTAAAAAAGATTATTAACTAGATCTATCTATTATTTAAATAAGTAATACTAATAAGTCTGATAAATCAAATAATTTAAATAAATTTAATAAATCTAATAAAACTAATGAATTTAATTATTCATTTCATTCTAATTAGAATAATCTAGATAATATTTTAAATTCTTAATATATAATAAAATAATTTCTATGCCTCCTCTATCAAGATCTCTATATATTCTATAAATATTTATATAAAATAGATTACGGAGCCGTGATCATCACAATATTAATTATTAAAAATAAAAATATTTATTATAATAAAATTATTTTCTTTTAGAAAAGTTCTACTAAGTAAGATATTATAATAATATTTATTCTTCATAAATTTTTCTAACTTAAGTCAGTAATTAAAATTATAATTTAGGTTAATAAATAAGAATTCTAACTTAAGTTAATACTTATAATATTTTATATTAATAAAATAAATAAATTATATTTTAAATTAGTTTATTGAGCTTCCAGAGCTTATTTAATAATAGAAAGCTCAAGAATATTTATAATTTAAAGTCTAGCTTAAAGCTTAACAGGCAAGTCTGGATAAGTAACGTAGCTTCTAATCTATAAGTCTTAATCAGCAGGATCTGACTCAGCCCGGTTACGAGCGGGCCCGGGCAAGCCCGACACCCACAGGCGAGCCCTGCCATGTCTATCCTTAATAAATTAATTAATTATATAATAATAATTTATAATTAATATAATATTACTTGCTTTAACAGCTCCAAGAATCTTTAAAAAAATAAGATTATTATAATTCTCAGGATTTAATAAATTTATAAAAGCATTTAGAATCTGTGCTATCTTGTTATATTTACCTGTAAGAAATATTAATTAATTACAGTTTCTTTAACTAAGTCTAGAATCCATAATCGACCTCACTGTGTGTAGTAACAGATAAGAAAATAAGCCTACTATAAAATAATCCCAGAAAAGGGCTATGCATTTTCCGGAGCTTCTCGAATAGGGGCATGGCCACAATGATTCCGCTTAATAGGATAAATAAAAAAGTTGAGCGATAAGTTCACTCGCGCATGGAAGAACAGAGCGACGCGGAAACAGAAAAATTGCGCTCTCTATGTCACTGGGGAAGTTAAGTTGGTCTAAACTCTAAAGAACCGGGACTATTGTAGTTCATCAATTATATATCTACTACTACTCTAGTACTAGTTGGTCGGTCCGCATTGTTTTTGCGTTTTGTCGTCCCATGAATGGTCAATCCTGTCACCGCCTTCCGCGGTTTGCAACTACGTAGTACGTCCGAATCCCACGAAACCGGCCCGTGTCCCTGATGGACAATCTCGATCAGCCAACTGGCCAGTTCAGTTTGTTCTAGCAACAGTTTGTATGCGAAGGAACCTTCCACCGCAAAGCATGGATTGGGATATAAAATAATTAAATGATAACAGACAACGGGCAGCGCCTTAGGCCACCTGTGTATTGTACTTATTATCATTTAACTGAGAACCAACCCACTGACAAACATGCAAAAACAGAGAACAGGACTTAGTAACCGCCGTGGCTCAATCCCCATCAACCATACCCCCAGGCAGCCTGTATCAGACACTACCTTCATCACTTACCTTCACCCCATTGCTTGCCTTGATTGCATTGTTTAGTTTGAGTCCGCTGCTAGCTTTGATACTGTTACTGCCATCTACAAATCCAGGGTCGAGGCCACTGCCCTGCAAGTAGCGGAAGACCTCAGAATACAAGGAACCATCGCGAACAGCCTCATAAATGATGGAAACCCAGGACCCGATAGTCTTCTTTGGTCGTCCATCAATAACATTGAGACCGCCGTACTCCGCAATCGGGTGCTCCACCAGACCGCGATGCATGGGGACGCCGAGTCTCTCACGCACAAACAGGTATATGGCCTTGGTACCCTCGCCGAGATAGTCCGAGGTTGTCGGTTGTCTGAGAAATCCATCGCGGTGGGTGAGGTAGCACTGTAAGATCAGATCCTCGAATGTTTTAGTGAGGCCAGCTAGCTTTTCGATGGACATGATGGTGGGGATACGATTGGCATTCGCCACAGCCGCAGTGACTAGCGACTGCGCCGCCTTTTCAGCACGCTCAGCAGCGTCATATGCGGCGGAGTCGTACCATGACTCCTCAAAAACCTTCCAAAATTCATGAAAGAAATCCTCTATGAACGTATGATACTGGTCCTCGGCAAGAAGACTTGAGGTGATTAGCTGGCGTGCCGGATCCTTCATGCTGGCAAGGAAGGTGCGGTGAAGAGTGCGCAGGTCCACACCTTGGCAGCCGGTGTAGAGGCAGTTCGCGACAATCATTGATAGCACCTCAACTGCTGCCATGGTCTGACGGGCGGATAGTAGCCCCAGGGAGTTGATTGCCTGGTTGTGCATCTCAGCGGATTGGACGTGGTTGCTTACTGGGTTCGCAAGAACGCCTAGCTCAGAGGTATAGGCGGCAGTATTAACATCAATGCCCTTCAAGCAAAATGACAGGCTAGGATCATCAGCTGCCAAGTTTGGGGGCAGGCCATTGCTCAAATCATGGTTGATCATCTCACTGGTTTGACTGAAGAGCATTTTACCGATTGACTGGAGTGCCAGGCGGATCTTTTCTGTAGCGGACGTGACGGCTGCTGCCTGGAAATTTGCACCGCAGTGAATATCATTGTCCGCAATATTCACAACAGGATTGTCTGACGTTGAGTTGAGTTCCGTATGAAGCTGCTTCTCAGCACTCAGAAGGTCCTCCAGCTGTGGGGAGAGCCATTGCGGTGCACTGCGCAACGCGTAGCGCTCCTGGGCCAGGCCCGAGGAGAAGCGATCCTTCGTGTCCTCCAGGCCATATGACAGCTTGGAGCCACGCAGAAACGTTCGAATATTCTGAGCAGCCTCAATTTGTCCCTGATGCGGACGGGCGGCAGCGATGAAAGGATGGGCCCATTCATTGTTGGCGTGGAGGGCCTCGGATGACAAGGCGGTCAATAATTGGGAGACAACTGCTAGTTGATTGGCTTCGTAGCAACCCAGGCTGGCGACAGCGGCAGCTGCTGCGGTGCCATTTATCAAGGATAGACCCTCCTTTGGTCCCAGGATGATTGGTGTGATAGAAGCCTGTTCAAGGGCTGTCTGTGCCGACATGATTCGGGGCAGCCCTTTCTGGCCACCAACTCGTACATACACATCCGGGTTTCCCTGTATGGCTCCAGATATATATGACAGAGGCATGAGGTCACCAGAGGCAGAGATGGAGCCTCGCAGGGGGACAATGGGGACAATGTCATGTTCAAGCAGTTTGATCATGGTATCCACCACGTTGCGTGTCATTGCAGAGTGACCACGAATATTTGCGTTGCATCGGATGAGAATCATGGCTCTCGTCCAAGCACTGGGCATGCTGTGGGACTCCAGATACTCATGACTACTTGGAGAGTCCGATTTATCCTCTCGGGTCAGGATGGCACTTTGAGTGTGCTGCATGAGTGCTCGCTGTAAACCGTATAGGTCTTTTGTGCGCGTGTCGGCACTCCCTCCAAATCCAGTATTGACGCCTAAACATCCTCTGTTAGCTCCATTACCTGTGCACTACCTCTGAGTCATTTGATTAAGTGGTCACTTGCCGTAGAGGTAATACCCCTTGGAAAGGTATCCCTGTAATGTATCGACACTGGCTTCGATACGCTCATCCATGATGTTATCGGCTTTGAGGGCAAGGCCAACGCCCTTTCTATTCAATGAACATCATTTAGCATCATTGTTTAGTAGGCAGAGACAGGGGGAACAGACCTTGCAACAGCGACGACGGACGCTACATCCAGTGAATGGCCATCAATTGCAATGGAGCCGGTTGAGACATGCCGTTGAAGCTTAAGCCAGGACTTCAAAGCCTGTTGAGCATGGGGGGTTGGCCAGACGTGATGGACGTCAAATGAGAGTGATAGTGACGTGCTACCCATGATCACAGTGATTGCCAAACTTGCGGGAGAAGAATGAAGGATGAAAAATTATAACAAGGAAGTGAGGGTCTCAAATGGAGTATGCTGGGGAGTGAGGTGTCGTATGGGGTTGGCCACGTTTTGATCAAGCATCTTTATATATCTATAGAGGTCAGTAGTTATCTCCGGAACCGTTCTATAATGTTGCGTGATATACACGAGTACTGCCTTGATAACAACAATCCATTGCGTAACCGATTAATATCAATATTACGCAATTCGAGATACGTATACCCTCATGCCCATGTTCTTGGTGGGGCTCCGGAGCCAGCCTACTTGCCTTGAAAGGCTTTTGAAAACCGCCATTGACTAGGAAGCCCAAGGGATATGGACGGAGCTCAGGCGGAGAAGAAAGCTCCGCGCTCTGAGCAAAGACGCCGTCGATGTTAGTACAGATTGTGGTTACTGGACCTTCCCGATTAGTATATTGCACAGTCCATGTCGGTCGAATTGTACGCAAGTTAACACCCTAGCGTTGTATTAGCTGGCCATCATATAGGGATGTGACAAATGGTAGCTGCATTTACTACTCCGTATAGCAAACGTTCCGGGGGAACAGGCATGGCTCTATGCCCTCTCGTTCAGTCCCATATCCACCCTAACCATATGTTATATAAGGAGAATATATCATAGTTTCGACCTATACCATATTTTGAGAGACAAATGATCCATAGCCTAATCTATGGAGGTAGGGGCTAGACTGTCATACGGAGTTCATCAGAACTACTTCACAGCAGACAGGAACTCCCTTCCCATGATTACCGTTGTGGCTTTTTTTTAAAAGTAGTTGGACAGACGCTGCGTCAATCCGTGCGCGTTAATTTACGCTACCGTGTCCCACAGTAACATTGGTAGTCTAAGTGCCGTCTAGCCTAGCCTTCAGATTTCTTACTCCATTCCTTGTCCCATTGCCTTAGGAACAATAGAGGGTTACGCACGACAAGTGCTGAATCAATGGGGACAAGGGGAGGGCGTGGACAGGTAATTGGCCATGTATCATGGTAAGTTAAGTTGACTGTTAGAGGTGTGATTATAGAGGACATAAACGAAATCAATCATACTTTCGTCTACGGTGCGATCAGAGTTCGATTTCATGGGAAAGTAGCAGGCAGCTGTAGGGTGAATTTGAAAATTGACGTTTAGCGAAAAGTTTGTATTTTGTACAATAGAAGGTATTGGAAGCGCAGTAATCTATAATACAAAACGAAAAAAATACAAATTAAGCATGTATCACTACGGAGTATACGGATCCACAATCATTGCCTGGGCCGCGACCACATCCACACTGTATGCAAGAGCTATCGAGGGAAACAACCCCAGCCAATAGCGTATACCCCATACTAGAATTGGAGGCCACCGTTGTAGTATTGTTGCAACCAGCTAACTTCCGCGGTTCTCAGTGGATGAATTACCCGGCCTCGATACTTTTAGTAGATGAGGTTCGGTAGCACGTGCTAGTCTCATGCAAACAATGATTCGGAATGCGCTGATTATCACCAGGGAAAATGGAAAGACGGTCCAGACCCTGGGGGAGGGGCTTAGCTGAACCCTGGATACTTACGCCTAGACCAAAGCACGGAAGTGAACATGCTATAGTTCTTTTAGCGCCGTCGAAGCAAGATTTTTTTGGCTATGAGGGCGGGACCGCGCCGAGATGGGGAGAGGGAATCTGACCCGCACTGTATCTCATATTGTGAACGGGTTGCCCCAATAATGGCCAAGTCCCTATCTCCCTGCTTATGCAATGTAACTCAACTATCAACTAGGTAGTGCGGTGAACCAATCAGAGAGAAAATGTCGTGACCGCATAATAAGTACCCCAAGAGCCTAATAATATATTTAGACAGGGGTTGGTGTCTTGGAATGATCGTATCACATCGAACCCCAATTCCAATTAGGGGAGTGTAGTTCGACGCTAAGGAGCGATCCATGTCTGGTGGAGGAGCCGGATGCGATCCACAAACCGTAGGTCTTCCGGCGGGCGAGAGACGGGTTTCATGAATTTGGTAACAAAGCGACATTGAGGGCAACAATAATTAACGTGTGGGGTTTGAAAGAGTTAATCCATGTAGGCCATCGCAGGTAGGCCCAGTACAGCGTGTATACTCTCCGTGTCCCTCGCAACAAACCCTCCCAGAGCCATCTCAGGAAGAGCAGAAGATATAGATACGACTTGCCTGCATAAAGACCTATCTCACACACTTGGATAAGTAGTCAGTATGCAGACCCTTCGACCCTTAGGTGAGGTGAAGTGTCGAAGGGCAACAAAGCTAGCGGTCTCGCCGCCCCACCGGAAAGATATTTAAACACGCGGCGCTCCTGGGGATCTGAGTCAATTGATGATAGTACGTACACCAATTGCACGCCTATTTTCCCAACCCAAACCGTCGTTATGAACCTACCCGAAAGAGAAATGGTACAGTACGATTCGGCCGACCCTGCGGCACGGCCCTCTTCCACGCCTCCCAGAACTGTCGCGAGCGATATTGCGGCGGCGGCGAACCAAACAGAGATCGATTGGGAGGGTGACGCTGATCCCTCAAACCCCATGAACTGGAGCTCCTGGTATCGATGGTGCCATATCGTCGTAATATCGCTCCTCACCTTCGTCACGTAAGTACGAGCTTTGTTTGCTACTGATCCACGCGCCACCCGGGTCCCCACCCGCTACTGGATAGAAGGCCGCGGTTCGGCGGTTTCAATGTTGATCACGCTTGTACTCCGATTGTCTCTCCTGCGGCTGATGCTACCCCCCTAGGTCTCTGGGCTCCTCGATGCTGGCCCCTGCAGTCCCGGACGTTATGAGGTCTCTCGGCTCCGACAACGCAGAGTTGGAATCGTTTGTAGTATCAATCTATGTCATTGGATTCGCTTTAGGCCCGCTAATCGCTGCCCCCATGTCGGAGATATACGGGCGTAGCATAGTCTACCACCTGTCAAACGTGCTCTTCCTTGGTGCGACCATTGGTTGCGCTCTGAGCACGAATGTCGGAATGTTTCTCGCCTTCCGGTTAATCTCCGGCTGTGCTGGAGTGACACCCCTCGCCCTCGGAGGAGGCTCGATTGGGGACCTTATGGCTCCCGAGAAAATGGGAACTGCGATGGCAATTTGGGGGCTTGGCTCTCTAGTGGCCCCGGTAGAAGCATCCTTACTCTAAACTATTGTGTTCGCCATGTGACTGACTCTACTTTCGATGACTTGCAGGTTTTCGCCCCTATCGCTGGGGGGTATCTCAGTGAAGATGTTGGTTGGAGATGGATCTTCTGGGTCATAACTATTCCGGTAAGGGCTGTCTATAATCACGGATAGTCGCAGGGCTGATGAAAGACTAACACCACCTGGTTGTATCCAGATGGCCGTTTTGACGTTATTGTCACTTGTTATCCTTCGTGAAACGTATGCCCCCATACTGCTGGAACGAAAAGCACGGCGCCTACGAAGGGCGACGGGAAATCAGGATATCAGGCCACGGTCAGCTTCAATGATGTCACAACGTCAGGTGTTTTTTGATGCCCTTGTGCGTCCGTTAAAGATGCTCCTGACTTCCCCAGTTGTCATGACGCTTGCGTTTGACGTGGCTGTAGTCTATGGATACCAATATCTGGTCTTCACCACATTGTCATACATTTTTCAAGATGTGTACCACCTCTCGACTGGCCTGTCCGGTCTGGTTTACTTGGGGGACGGGATAGGAACAATATTAGGTATGATTGGACCCTATTTCCTTCCTACCCTGAGCATCTACTTTCGCTACCCCCCCTCATAACCGGTTCACCCCAGCCTTTCGATCTTCGATGCACCTGTAGCAAGCTTCCCATTCATACTTTCTGTGGACTATGCACACCCTGCCGTATTGCGGACAAGTAGCCATTTATATTGATGATTTCTGAAATAGGAATCTTCTCAATTGGCTATGCTTCTGACAAGGTTGCGGAGAGAAGGAAGGCAAGACTAGGTACGCCAGACGAAACTCTGCCACCGGAAAGCTGGCTATGGCCTATGGTACCAGCTAGCCTATTGACGCCAATCGGCCTCCTGTGGTACGGCTGGTCACTACAGACAGGGGTGTTCCCAGTCGTGCCTTTGGTGGGCCTCGGCGTGTTTGGCTTTGGCATGATGGGCATCTTCCAGCCGGTGCAGATCTATCTGGTAAATGCATTTCCAGTGCATTCGGCATCAGCTCTTGCAGCAAGCAACTTGCTGAGGAGTCTAGTGGGAGCACTGTTGCCTCTTGGAGGGGAGCGAATGTATGATGCCATGGGCCTTGGATGGGGGAATAGTCTACTGGCTTTTATTGCGTTGGCAATGGCACCAGTCCCATATATCTTGATGAGATTCGGGGAACGGATGAGAATGCGTGATAGAAATATAAATAAATGAAGGGACCTAGGTGTCAGGAGCGTGAATGCGACTGACACGGTAAAATCTTCGATTTGAGTGGACGGAAAGAGCATGCACAATACAGCCCAGAAGCGTTACGTCGCGTCGTTGAACTGATCATATAGACTAAATGAGATGAACTGACGAGGAATCTAAAAGAGATTGATGATGGCTTTTCCGTGGAAAATGCGAAATTACAGTATAACTTGACTGGAGACCTAATTTAGGGGACTTGGTATGAATGGTGTAGCACGGTATAGTGTACTGGCCTGAGTATCGCCTGTAGCATAAATACCAATTATAGTCTTGGTTCCTCGTCCATGATGCGAACGGCAGAAGTCAGACAGCTCGCAAAGAAAAACAAAACAGCAGCTAGGAGATAAGGTAGTCCAATCCAGAAGCCGTCCTGGTGCACCCCGCGTTTAAACGCACCCGCCAGGATGGGCCCTGAGACCATTGAACCGATACTCTGTGCTAGACCAATGGCCGTGTTCAGAACACCAACTTGAGATGGCAGCACCAGAGCTGTAGCCAAGCTTCTAAGTGCCGAATAATACCCCCAACCAAATGCAAGTAGACACACCCCGAATACAAACAGCGGCGGCTGGGTTGCGATGGCCATCAGCGCCATCCCTAGGGTTAGGATCCATGCACTCCACTGCACGACCCGAAGGTCGGTGAGAATCGGGGAAAATGACAGGTGTGTACGCAACCAGTCCGACAGTTTCGGCAACAAAACCAGGAGAGTAAGGAGGTTGATGAGACCCTTGACTGTGATGAGGTAGCTGGCCCCCGCAATGCTCCAGGAGAAGCGTCTCGAAGCATATTGGATTATCAACTGTAATGCCTGGCGACCAATACTGGATAGAAGGAAGGAGCATACTATGCAAATTAGGTTGACGCTCCTTGCATTGATGGTGACACCTCTGGCCTGATTCCACTGGTTGCGTAGCCTGCTCCTCAGGAGACGACCTAGTGAATATTGGGTCGGGCCGGAATAATCAGTATCCTCGTGTTCGTTGTCTTCACCATCCCCTCTTCCCTGGTCTACTGTTTTCTCTGGATTTGTCTCGGGCAACAGGGTCGTCCCAAGGAGACCCAATGACTGTGCGGCTAGACCGAACAGCGAAGGAACCCACGGGCTCCAGGACATCAAGAAGGCACTGAGGGGGGTAGCCAAAATCTCTCCTAGCAGCATTGCGGCAGCCAAGAGGAAAAAGATAGAGGCACTAGTTGTCCGGTTAGCAAGTCCATAGAAGCGCGGTGTACTGGTGGGTTGCAAACCGTTTGCTAACAGGCACCACATCGGTAATCATAGCGTAGGCCATGGCCGTTGATAGCTGAGGGCCCCCGCCCACTAGTTGAAAGATCGGGGTCACCCAGACAGTCCGCAGCGGGAGAACAGCACTGCACCAGCATACCACCCGGATGGCCAGTTCCTCCATCAACAGGCCGGTAAGACTGAGCAAGAGGACAGGTTTCCGGCCAACTCGGTCGGCCAGGATGCCATAGGGCAGGGCCAACAAGATGCCTGGTAGCTGGTCAAACATGTCTTTCCACCCGTTGACAAGGGCTAGTTCCGCTTGCACCTCCGGTGACTTGCATCCCCCTCTCACTTCCACGGTATGACTGTCTGCGCCGAACCGGCGACAAATGATGGACTCGAAAATGGAGATCTGAGGGGCATAAGAGAGATAATTGCCGAAATCAGCCGCCACCACTGAGGCGAAGATGAGTGGCAGGAGAAAATGCTGGGAGACTGATCCTAGGCTGGGGACTCTGGCAGTAGGTTGGTCACAATCAGAGGGGCCACCCGGCGGTAATAGTGGGGCACACTCTGAGGGCAACTCGGATGACGGTTGAGGAGCCATGATAGAAATGATGGGGTTTGAGGCAGATGTCAAATTGTGCTGGTTGACTGGCGATTCTTGTTCCGTTGTCTCAGGGGGTGGAGGAAGGCAGAGACGAGAAAGGCCTTGTCAGCGGAAAGCTGGAAAGTCACGTCCCCAGAGGCGAGACTCTACGGAGTAGCCGTCCGTACTTTTGGTCAATAATGGCGGCTAGGCAGCCTTATCGGACGGGGGAGCCCCCGGGATGCTCTTACTGGCTGATGCACCGGACCAGGCCGAGCATGATACCTAATACGAAGTACGAAGTTGCTACTAGGCGCCGGAACGCGGTGGACCCTGGCCCTGGATTTCACCGAGATACAACTGGTACCTGTTCTCACCGGGTTTTGTAAATTTCAATACGATCGGTATTGGAAAACATCAGGAAACCGCAAAGTTTCATTTCTTACCCTGCAGTATGATAACGAAGAAACTCACGACGAGCTAGCTACGGCCTCCGGTTTACCCCCCCACCCGCCGGCAGGGTTGACCAGGGGAGAAGGGCTTCTCCCCGACGGCTGCGCCGGTGTGGTGGTAATGCACAGAACCCCGGCGGGCAGCATTGAAAAGCTCACCCATGCCGGTGCTCAATCGACGTAGTGCAAGAATCCATCCAGGTCCAAGGAAGTCCAGAAATACATTCAAGCATGGCTAGCGAATTTTGGCAAAAATCATTTGCTGGCCTCGAGTCAACGCCATACCCAACCCTCCCTGCCGGTGACTATCAGCCTGTGCTACAGCGATGCATGGAACATGATCTCAGCGATAGTGTTAGCCGCGATGCTGAGCCTTGGGAATTAAACACCCAGCTTCACGCCTCATGGGCGGTGGTTCTCGCTCTATACGCCAATACCACCGATGTTGTATTTGGCACATCGGCGTACTATTTGGACCACAGCTCTCCCGGGACCGACGATGTCCCTCCACTGCAGACCATATGTGGTAGTTTGTTTCCGCTGAGAGTATCAGTCCAGTGGGACAACGAAATTGGGCCGTGGATGCGAGAAATTCGGGATCAAACAACCGCTGCAAAGGAATTTCTCCCCTGGGGCGGGCTTGACAAGATCCGATCCTGCAGTCCCGCTGCATTCGAAGCCTGCGACTTCCGCACACTTCTCTTGGTGCGAGATTCGGAATCACAAATACACAAGGTATGATACTCAGGATGCGTGTCTGTCATCGAGGAGTAATTAATGCCTGTTTCCAGAGAACCAACCACTTGCCCATTGAGGGACTCATTCAGGGGACGCAGGTGGCCCTCATCCTCGAGCTTTTCCGATCACGAGACCCACATTTCTCCCTGTCACTGCGGGCTTATTTTGATGACGGGGTTCTGGATGCGCCCCAAGTCCAGCGAATCCTCTTTCAGCTCACACATATTCTCAGTCAACTCGGTGACAACACCTGGACACAACATGATAAATGCATTGGTGATCTGGACAGGCTTTGTGAGGAAGACAAAAACTTGATTTGGAAGTGGAACGCTGCGGTGCCCAGGGAAAATACAGCCGGTGTCACCGACCTGTTTACGCAACAGGTGAAGAGACGAACAAGCCATCCCGCAGTGCATGCATGGGACGGGATCCTCAGTTACGCGCAGCTGGATGAAAAGTCCACGCAGCTGGCGCTGTGGTTGCTGGAAGCTGGTATCGCTGGTTCAAGCGGCATTGTCCCGGTGTGCTTCGATAAGACTATCTGGACTACAATCACCATCCTCGCCATTGCGAAAGCTGGGAGCATCTTCATCCTGCTAGATCCACATCAACCTCGTGGTCGACTGAGGGCTATCATGGGTCAAATCCAATCTCCTACCATCCTAGCAAGGCATGATACGGCAAAGCTGGCACAGACCCTAGCTCCGAACATCGTCGTCGTCGATGATTACCTACTGCTGTCGGGTGACCAGATCAAATTGAACGGAAAATCATCGATCCCCGTGCCAATCTCCCCCGCTGACCACCTTTACATTGTATTTACATCGGGAAGCACCGGGACCCCGAAGGGAGTCACAATTTCCCATGCCAACCTATGCTCTGCAGTTGGGCATCAGGCCAGAGCATTAGGCTTCGACACCGGTGTCCGAACCTTTGATTCCTCATCTTACAGCTTCGATGCGTATGTCTGTAACACATTCCACACCCTGCTCACAGGGGGCTGCTTGTGTGTCCCATCGGAGACAGCTCGCATTAACAGTTTACAGTCGGTCTTGCAAGAGATGCAGGTTGAGTTTGCACAGCTGACCCCCTCTACATCCCGGCTGTTGGATCCCAAGAATCTTCCTCGCTTGCGGACCCTTATATTAACGGGTGAAAAGATCAACCGCACCGTCATCGAACCATGGCTGGCAACCGCCGGGCGGGTGCGCGTTATCAACGCTTATGGCCCCTCTGAGTGCACTATCATGTGCGCAGCCAACCTGAATGTGGCCTCAGTGAAGGAAGCAGACAGTATTGGTTTTGGTTTAGGAGCCAATCTCTGGGTTGCTGACCTTCATGACATCACCCGCCTGGCCCCCGTCGGGGCCATCGGTGAACTCCTCATCGACGGCCCCATCATTGGGCAGGGATATCTCAACGATGCTAATAAAACGCGAGAGTCCCTGGTTCATGTTCCCGGGGGATATTTACCCGGGGTGGCCGTGGTGCCCACCAACAAGATCTTCCGTACACGGGACCTCGTGAGGTATAATTCAGATGGTTCGCTCTCGTTCATCGGTCGGGCGGACACCCAGATTAAGATCAATGGTCAACGCATCGAGATTGGCGAAGTGGAGTACCACTTAGGTCAATGCTTACCCGACGGGGTCCAGTCCGTTGTGGAAGTCGTGCAGTGGCCGTCCGGTCAGAAGCAGCTTTTGGCCTTCATCCATCATCTGCCAAATCAACCATCGCCCCAGAAAGCGCCGTCTCGGGTAGACTCTGTCACTGACTCGTCCCTAGCCAAGCTGATTCCAGCACTAGATGATCAGCTGTCCGAGCGTTTACCGCGGTCCATGATACCTTCCGCCTACTTCCCATTACAGACGATTCCAATGACTTCATCTGGGAAGACGGACCGAAGAAAGTTAAGGCTATTGGCCCAGGAGATGCCTCACAGGCTGCTTGATAGGCACATGGTATCTCGCGACGGTAAGGCGTCCCCTCGGGATGATGAGAAGCGACCCATGACCGCAGACGAAATGGCATTGCAGCGTTTGTGGATACAGGCCCTAAATATACATAATATATCCCTACCCTTGTCTGCAAATTTCTTTTCGCTTGGGGGGGACTCACTTGCGGCCATGCGTCTTGTATCCTTGATTAATCGCGAGGGATATGACGGAATAACTGTTGGCGACGTCTTCCAACACCCACGACTATCTGAACAAGCACTGCTACTGCAGCGGCGCGGCACAATTTCCGTTAACTCAAACGAGCATCCTTTTGAGCCGTTCACGTTACTGTTGGGTCCCAATCCTGACCCTGATAAGCTTGCGTCTCTTCTCGGTCATATTTCGCAGATGTGTCGTTGCCATGTGCGGGACATTGAGGATGTCTACCCTTGTGCGCCCATCCAGGAAGAGATGATAGTACTGGCGGCCCGGCGTCCCCAACAGTTTGTCACACAGGCTGTGGTTCCCATGCCCTTGAATGTTGACATGAATCGCTTCAGGGAAGCGTGGGAGAATGTTCTTGCGTCCACTCCAATAATTCGGACCCGAATTGTGGACTTGATGTCCATGGGAATCCAGCAAACGTTCGCCCAGGTCGTGCTCAAGGGGCCGGGGTTTGTTGTACCTTGGTCCCGATACAGTAATCTGCAAGAGTGCCTTCGATGTGAGCGAGGCTCGGGAATGGCGCTCGGGGAACCTCTCTTTCGCGTTGGGGTAGTTGATATCTGCGATGGGATCGACCGCCCTCTGTCCCAGATTCAGCTGGTCATGACAATGCACCATGCTCTTTACGATGGCTGGTTTCTGGACCTTTTGAGTGATTGTCTGACGCGCGAATATTCGGCCACCACAGAGCCTGTAGTACAGGAAGCTTTGGTTCCATACCAGCGGTTTATCCAGCACTTATTCGGCCCCGACTCTAATACACGTGCAGCCTCGGAGTTCTGGACACGCTACCTGAAGGGCGTGGAGGTGCATCAGTACCCCGCTGCCAGTAATGCAATCTACAGCCCGGATGCAACTGGGGCAGAGATGATTCCCGTCTCAGGGATTAATTGGGCTCAGACAAATGGAATCACCGCCAGCACTATCATACAAACCGCTTGGGGAGTAGTCTTATCCAAGCAATCTGGTAGCTGTGATATTGTGTTTGGTACCACGCTATTAGGAAGACAGATATCTATGCCCAACATCGACCGTGTCGCCGGTCCGACAATCGCAACAGTACCGGTTCGCATTGTGGTTGACTGGGAGGGGCAAACGCCACTAGACTTGTTACAGGCCACCCAGGCACAAACAGCTGAGATGATTCCATTCATGCATTTCGGGATACGCCGCATTCGTCAGTTGAGCTACGATGCACGCCGGGCCTGCCAATTTCGAACGTTTGTCGTGGTACAGCCGTCCACTCTTTCAAGGGCACCATCCAAATTGGCAGCCTGCATTGAGAAGCCATTTGATCTGGGGACGGGCCAGGATGACATTCACGCATTCAACACATATATCATCATGATAGATTGTCAACTGACCCAAGATGGCGTTAATATACGTGCTAGCTTCGACGAATCTGTTCTTCAGCGCCACCAGGTTCAATGCATGTTGGGGGACATGGAACGCATAATACATCTGCTTACTACAACGACTGGAACCTCGTCCCGTCTGTCACATATGGGGATACTTGCGGCTGAGGAGCTAAACGAGATCATAAACTATCGACAAACACATCGAAAAGCTCATTTTGTTGAGGTGGCTTCGCACCTCAAGGAATATCTATCGGCGGCCGTAGTGGACGTCGTGGTGGATGTTATGGAGATTCCGGGTATGTCTCCAGAGCTAGTTGCCTTCCTTTACCCAGCGGAAGGTAACGCAAATCTTTCACAATTGTCGCAGATCTTGTCGGAGGTGATGGAACATCTAGTGGCCACCGTTCCTTTACATATGCTGCCGACGAAGTTCCTCCCACTTCTCAGTTTCCCGGTCAATGGGTCAGGTGAGACTGACCATGAAATGCTACGACAAATTGCGTTAGAGACACCACCAGATCGCTTTCTTGATCGTGATTTATTACGGGTGACCAATCAGGACCACGACTATTCTCCATTGACGGAACCAGAGCTCTTGTTACAACGGCTGTGGGCGACGCTACTAGGACTTAGCGCCTCTTCAATCAGCAAGGCGTCTTCCTTCCTATCGCTCGGCGGAGACTCGCTGACAGCTATGAGGCTGGTCACACTAATCAGAGAAAAGGGCTACTCACTGACGGTGGCTGAAATTCTACGGAACCCTTGCCTGAGAGATATGGCAGCGAGGGCAATCCCAGAACCGCTATCTACGCAATCTTGCTTGCCTTCGGCCCCGGAACCGTTCTCTATGCTCGAAATGTACATTGATCGAAAGATCTTGGCGGAGGCCTGTCATCTCCAGCCGTGGGAGATTGAAGACGCATATCCCTGCTCTCCATTGCAGGAAGCCATGATGGCTCGTACCGTCCGACGACCCAAAGATTTTGTATCTCGGGGTTTGCACAATCTCCCCTATGATGTGGACATTGACCGCCTTAAATGGGCGTGGGAGCAAGTGGTTGCCGCTACCCCTATCCTTCGGTCCCGATTTATTGAAACAGCTGGACATGGTCTGATTCAGGTAGTTACGACTGCTGAAATGCCCTGGGTCGTATATAACAGTCTTACCGAGATACCGGAGCCCTCCCTCAAGCTTGGTGGGTCCCTGTTCGAGTTGGCCGCTATTAGAGGCCGGTCTGCATTGGGATCCGCCGGTTTGGGAGCTCCTGCTCTATTGATGACAATCCACCATGCTCTCTACGATCGATGGTCCGCATCATTGATCATGGATATGGTTGAAGCAGCCTATCGAGGGAACGCACCAACGACGGAGCTTGTTCCATACAATCGATTCATCAACTATCTTGTCCAAGAAGTCGACGACGGACGCTGTCGGGAATTCTGGACGACATATCTCGCGGACTGCAGTGCGCCTCAATTTCCTATCCTTCCCACCTCCAAGTACGAACCAACGGTTAATCAAGTTCAAAAGCGAATTATCAAAGGGGCCGCTTGGCCCAATGGTTTTACACCGGCAACAAGTTTGAAAGCAGCCTGGGCACTTATGGTTGCCCAGTACTCCAATTGCCCTGACGTTGTCTTTGGGCTTACGGTCATGGGCCGGCAGGCACCGCTGTCCGGGATAGAGCAGATCGCTGGGCCGACCCTTGCTACGGTACCTATCCGTATAGTAATTGACTGGACTTCAACAACAGTACAAGACCTGTTGAGTAATATCCAATCGATGGCCACGGAGATGATTCCATTTGAGCACTATGGCCTCGGTCGTCTACAAGGTCTCAATGCGGCCGCTCAGCAAGCATGTCGCTTCCAGTCACTCCTGGTTATTCAGCCAGGCGAGAATGGTGATCCGGAAGGGGGAATTCTCGGCGGGTTACAGGTAGACGACGAAGATGTCGAAGCTGATACTTATGCACTTGTACTGGAGTGTGTCCTACATAACCAATCCTCAGACGAACTCACAGTGAAACTCAATTATGACGACAGGGTGCTAGACGAGCTGCAGTCGGAGCGGATTTTGGCTCAGCTTGAGCACGTACTCAACCTGATGTCCGCATTGACTGATACTAAAAGCGACGTGAGGCTCGAGAATGTGGACTTATTATCCCAGCATGATCACCACGAACTCTGGTCATGGAACAAAGACGTCCCACACCGCGTGGAAGGGCGAGTTGACAACCATATTGCCAAGCGCGTGGCTGCGAATCCAGATGCCCCGGCAATATGCGCATGGGATGGTGAGTTTTGCTATGGCGAGCTTCTCAGCATGGCGCGCCAGGTAGCGTATTGGCTGGTGATCGAGCACGGGGTCGGTCCAGAGGTTGCTGTTCCCATTTGCTGTCCGAAAAGCCGCTGGACTCCTCTGGTAATGCTTGCAATAATAATAGCCGGAGGAGTTGTTGTGATGATGGACCCGTTTCAGCCGGCTGAACGGCTACGCTCCGTGACAAGCCAAGTCAACCCACGTCTAATTATAGCAGCCACTGCGACAAAAGCCATTGCCCAGAAGCTTGGTACCATGCCAGTGTATGTTGTCGACGAGGCATTCTTGAACAACCTGCCTCCGCTAAACTCCGATGATAACAACCACTGGATACCAAGTGTGTCAGGCGATAATGCCCTATATGTGACATTCACGTCTGGTAGTACTGGGACGCCCAAGGGAGCCGTAATCACACACGCCAACGCCTGCAGCGCGGTGGCTTATCAAATGTCACACTTCGGATATCAGGAATCTACTCGTGTTCTCGACCTATCGTCATATGGCTTTGATGTTGTCTGGCAACAGTTCCTCCATACCCTCGTTGGAGGCGGCTGTCTGTGCATTCCCTCTGAGGAGCAACGCCTAAATGACATCCCCTCCGCTATCACTGACCTACGTATCAACTATCTAGATAGCACACCCTCATTGGCTCGAACGTTGGACCCGAGCTCCTTTCCAAACATCAGAAGGGTTGTGCTTGGGGGTGAGCCAGTGAGAATAGATGACGTCACGAGGTGGGGCGCTGAGGTCGAAGTCATCAACTCATATGGTCCATCTGAGTGCACTATCTCTAGTACCATTGCTCTCTACGGAAGGGACTTCGATACAAGCGTCAATCTGGGGCGACCGTACGGGTTGAATGGCTGGATTGCCAGCTGCTTGCAGCCAACTAAGCTAGCTCCAATAGGAGCCGTCGGCGAGTTGGTACTTGAGGGCCCTCTGGTTGGAAGAGGATACTTACACAATCCGGAGAAGACCGCAACCGTGTTTATCTCGAACCCAACCTGGCTACTTCAAGGCGATGTGAATAGAGGCATTCCGGGAAGACGCGGTAGATTGTACCGGACAGGCGACCTAGTGAAATACGATAGTCAAGGAAGACTGCAGTTCGTTGGACGATTGGATACGCAAGTCAAAATCCGCGGCCAGCGTGTGGAGCTGGAAGAGATTGAATACCATGTCTCCCGGTTGCTCCATCCCTTACCGTGCAATGCTGTTGTAGAAGTCATCGAGGTGTCCACAGTGGGACAGCCGCATCAAAAGTCACAGAGACTCACGGTGTTCCTTTCACTCAGTAAGCGGACACCTGCCGTTGGAGGTGCTTTGAATGAGATGGCGACGGCGTCACTGCCTAGTTCTTACGAGCTAGCCCGTGGACTTGCAAAATCCCTCCCATCGTACCTGGTCCCTGCTGCTTTCATCGTAATAGAGCAGATCCCCATGTCTTCATCAGGCAAAGCTGACCGCCGACGGTTGCGCGAGCTGGGGAGGCAATACTACATGGAGCAGTCGCAGGGCGACAATCACGTGATAGACCCTGTCAATGAGGCGGAGAGTTTCATGAGGGGGCTGTGGGCGGACGTTTTGGGCATCCCGGCCGATAGGATCGGACGCCAGGACAGCTTCCTCGATCTCGGAGGTGACTCCTTAACTGCTATTCGCCTCGTGGGGGCTGCCCGCAAACATAACCTGCCCCTGTCGGTGTCAATTGTCTTTCAATATTCGCAGTTGGACCGTATGGTAAGCATACTATCCAGGGCCGCTAAGAACGAGCCACCCAATGAACACCCGGATTGCAAGGAAAATTCCTCGAGCCATACACGTGTTGAATGGCTGCCAGACGCAACTCAAGTCGCTCAATCCCTCTCCCTTCCTCAGAGTGCAATATCCGATATACTTCCAGTCACGGAGTTTCAGCGCTATGCCATTTCATGCGCCTTTGCAACGCCCCGAACGGAGTGGAACTATTTCGCCATACCCTTCCAGCATCCCGTGGACATTGCCAGATTGAGGGAGGCATGTCGGCAGCTGGTCCTTTCTCTGGATATCTTACGCTCTGTATTCATGTCACACGGTCTAGAGGGTCATTATGTCCAGGTCATCCTCCGCACTTCGGACCCCCGGGTCCATGTTATCAATGTGTCTGGAGAACCGCTGAAGGAGACATGCGATAGGATTTGCCTGAAAGATCTCAGTCAGCCAATATCACCGGGGTCTCCCTTCGTGGGCTTTTACATCCTGCACCAAGAGAACACTGGAGTTGCCCATCTGATAATCAGTATATCACATGCCCTCTATGATGGGCTCAGTCTTGCGCTTATGATGGATCAGCTTGCAGCACTCTACGATTGCCGTCCTCCTGCGCCAAAAATTCAGTTTTCATCGTTCATCGAGCATTCTCTTTGCTCACAAGGACGCTTTGATGCATCTTGTGCGCATTGGCAAGCTCTTCTGCAAGATGCGCCTGTTCCAACTCAGGTCATCGAGGGCTGCAATTTGGAAATCCGACCTGGCAGGCGCTCCCAATTTTCACGAGAGGTTGTCTTCTCCCGTTCCCTAAAGGGTATCACGGTAGCAACCGTTTTTGCAGCGGCCTGGGGTGTTGCCATGGCCCGGGCACTTCAGAAGGAGGACATCGTTTTTGGCCGTGCTGTCTCTGGTCGATCATCAGATCATGGCCTGGTCGTCGGGCCCTGTTTGAATCTGGTACCGGTTCGCATGCAATTTGCGACTAACTTTGCTTCTATGACACGCGCGACATTGGACCCATTGCCCATTATTCAGTCTTTGCAGTCGCAATTCGTGAGTTGCATTCCCCATGAGACTATCGGACTCTTTGACATCGTACAACAATGTACTTCCTGGCCTGACAGTGGAGCGTCATTTGGCTCTGTATTCTACTTCCAGAATATAGAAGATACGCCGCATTTTCACATCGCTGACCAAGAGGTCCCCTTCGTCCCTCTTCGCCTCGATCGGCAAGACCCGCCGGAGCCCCCACGCTTGGATGTCCACCCTCATGGAAATGGGAAGTATACATTGCAGCTATCGGTACATGAACGCGCCGTGGGAAGTGAAGGTATATGGTCCACTATCCTTGATCAAATGGAATGGTTTCTGGGAAGCATTCCAACAGAGCCCCACACACCGGCCAGTGAGAAGCCGTTAGGCATTGCCAAGTGAAGCGAAATCGGCTGTCCAGCGCATATACGAAATCTCATTCCACCTTGGAAGACGGGGTGTTGAACTAGAGCTCCATGAGAGCCTTTAGCATATGCTCAACAGGAAATGAAGGAACGGCGTGCTTAGCACGCTACCAACGTGACAATGAAGTCTTTTCAAGTCATGGTACATATATACCCTGAGTATTCATTGGTCAGTGATAAATGACTGTGGTGGTGAAGTAAGCCTAAATGATTGCTCCAACTACGCAGAGATAAGCAGGGACAATGGTGGCTACCGTCCAGTAAAGTTGTAGATACGATTATCCACTGATTGTGAATTTTGTAACTATTGGACTACTTAAATCTGTGCACTCATATTTTCATTGCATTAGTCAGTAGTTCATGTAGCATCTTTTAATAATAAATACTGTTGGTATGTCTGACTCTATACTTCTACAAACATATACGACCAAAGGGTGTGGAGAATAGGACTTCCTATCCGCTCAGCCAAGATTGAGCCACATGCTGTCGGGTTAGTATTTAGTTGTGACCGTACCATTAGATGGTATAATAAAAGAAAGGGAAAATATGAGAGAATAAAGTGTTAGGAAACAAACATATATAATTTAAAGGATAACCAGTTAAAATCAAGCCATATTGAGTATGTTACTAATTTATTGTAATAGGCAGTCTCGGACAGAGGTTATCTTATCAGTACTACTGATTTATCGGCCATTCTAATATTATTACTGTCTGTCAAACTCCCAGCACTGCAGCAGAAAGGGCCAGAAAGTCTAAACTAGAAATCCATGGGCATAAACTCATTAACTATTGTTGAAGCAGTAATATTGGTAGGCTTGGTCGTATGACTGGATCGTGCTAGTGCTGTTACTAAGTAACTATCTCTTCCACGCACGCCTGGCTGCGTCACGTAGTAGTGCTTAGATAGAGATAGTATACTATGAGTACCGGATATATATCTCCGTCTCTTTCAACCGAGAACCACAGCAAACTTTGAGCTGCTCCATGAATCGATGGTTACTAGTAAGTCCTTCAATGAGACATGATGATTAGAACAGGCTGCCGCAATAGTAGGAAGAAGAGAACTCTGCTAAATTGACCAAAGTCAGGATCAAACCAAGGGAGCTAAATACAATCTCCCCGAAACATAAAATACAGCATCTGATGGAAACATAAACGTCATTAGTTTTATTCTATGTATAAATCCTTATTTATTATAATATCAAGTATTACTAGTCTTTTTTATACCACGAGCTGGTAATACAGCCAGCTTACTCTGCTGATAAATCCAAAATCTAAAAATTATAAATATAACAGGCATGGAGATCATGATAATTATAATATATTTTAATAAAATATTTACTTACTGTATACTAAGATTAACTATTATCTGCTGTAAGAATAACAGGAAAATATAGTCTATTACTGACTAGAGAATAGTATTTATTATAATAATAGATATAGTCCTGATCTTATTAATACTCTGTCATGAATTGTAAAAAAATTTATTTATAAAATAAGATAATAATTAATAATATAATTAAAGTACTATAAGAAGATATATAGAATACTGAATCTAACTAGAATACTAGCTATTATTAAAGCTATTTAATAGATTTTATTAGTATATCTAGTTTAATTAAATTTGATTTAATTAGTATTACCTATATAATGACCAGGAATCAAAATATTTATTAGAATATATTAATTATAAATATAATAGTACCAATAATCACAGCTGAAAGATATTATTTAGGAATAAGCTTATTTTTATTAGCTACTAGCTTATATTTATATAATTCTTATAAATAAAGAATAAAAATATCTATGACCAGCTTTTTTATAATAAAATTAATAAAAATAAGTTTTTTTATATCCAGGCTTATTCTATATATATTATTAAAGATAGAGTGGCTATACCTGACTATTATACCTTAACTGTAATCTGACTGTTAACCAGCAGTCAGGTTAAGATATATAATTTACTTTAACTATATAATTAAGATCAGGTTAAGATTAAGAAATAATTATTAATTATTCTTAATCTCAGATTAGGAAGGTCAGGTATAGCAGGTAGATTAATAATTATAAATTAATTAATAATTTTTATAGATTCTTTATAATAGTATTTTATTACTAGTAATATAATTTAAAATACAGTGTTCTAAGTAGTTTTATATTATTTATTAATAATTAGTTTATATTATTAGCTAGTAAATATTAATATAGATAATTAAATAAATTCTATATTAGATTTTTATAGAAAACTCTAAATAATAAACAGTAATTATATACTTAAACTAGAATACTAATAATTTTAGAATAATTATTATTTATTTTATTCTTTATATTGTCCAGGTCTATAATTATAATAATAAAAAAATCTTATAATTTGAGTATTTATCTGTATCTAGATATATATAATATTAGTAATTTAAAATAAAAATAAATTTTCTAATAATTTATCTTTTAGATTATTATTAAGATTATCTATATTTTTATAATTATTAATATATAATATTACTGTTAACTTCTTATCCTTTTTATTATTAACTATAAATATAATATTAAGATTAAAATATTAGAAATATTCTGATATTTTTTATTTATAATAAAATAATTAGTATATATCTAGAGTATAAATATTTTAATAATCTCTAAGAGTAAATAACTCTGGTAGTAGTTAGTAATAAATATTTTAAAAATTATTAAATAAATATTTAATATTAATATTATTAATTATAATTATTAGGAAGTCCCTAGCCATGCAGTAGAAAATAAAAAATTAATTATAATATAATTTCTAATAAATAAGAATATTAGTATATCCTATAATTTCTATAAGAATTTTAATATATTCTAGTATATTTAATTTTTAAAAGATTATTTTTAATATATTTTTAATATTAAGATAGGCCTTGAATTCCTTAAAAATTTTATTAAAATATAAAAGCTTCTAATATTTTAAGATATTATAAAAAATCTTATCCAAGCTTAAGAATATATTAAAGACTGTAAATAATATATTAATAATAAGATTCTATTAATAATAATAATTAAATATTTTCTTAAAAATAGTTTAATATTATTAATACTAATTAATATTATTATCTAGCTAGATATTTTTCTTGAATTTTTTAAGCTTTAATATAGAATTAAGAATAATTATAATTATATAAATATAGTTTTCAGGTCTGTAAATATAATTATAATATTTTTAAAATTTTTTATATATTTTTTTTAAGTTTTAAAGGATCTCCTGCTTCCAGGATACCTGTTTTTATATTAATTAATTAATAAATTAATTAAGATAATTAAATAGATTATTATAAATATTATAAATTTTATAAACTATAGGGCTCCTGTTCTCTGACAGATATAAGATAAAAAAAATAAATATAAAAATTTAAAAAAATATTTTAAATACTTTTATTTTATTAAAATAAAAAAAATAGTTAATATTATCCTGCTTCCAGTATTAGATAAAATCCTTAATATATTAATATAATTTAAATATATAATAAATTATTAAATAAATTAAGTTCTATTAAATTTTATAGTTAAGGAGAAGAAAATATACTAATTAAAATTTTAATAATTAAATAAACTAGAATTTCTTCTAATATTAGAGACTAGTATTTATAAACTGTATAATTTTTTAAATCTATAATTAAATATTTAATTATTATAAAATAATTTAATTTAATTAATTTTTTAAGTATCTTCTGTAAAAGCCTTCTGTAATATAATATAAAAAATTTCTATATAAGATTTTTATAAAAAATATCTAAAAATCTTTTATTTAAATCTTTTAAAAGACTCTAGTATATACCTTCTTAATTATTTAGAAGATACTAAAAGAAATTTTAAATTATTTATTATTATTTTTTTATATATAATTAACAACTTTATTTATAGTCTTAATTTAGAGTTTCTAAAGAAAGATATTAATAAAAAGTTAAATAATATAAGTAAAACATGGAATATAATACTAGTTTTAAATTATAATTATAAAATTAGAGTTTATTAGAATCTTATAAAATTAAAGATAATTATTAAATTAATTTTAGAGATTAAATATAATAATACTGAATATAATATTATTATTATTAATATTATTAGTAGTTATATCTAACAGCCAGTAGGTTAGTTAATATTTTTATAAAATTTTTATAATTATTTTAATTAGATTTTTACTAGTATAAGTTCCTGACACTAGTTAAAATCTTAATAATATCTTATAATAATCTAGATTTTTTATTAAAAAATATTTAATTAAAGCAAGAAATACTTTTTAATCTAGATTAATCTAATAGTTAATAGTAATTAATATTTATCCTGTTTCTGAAAATCTTGATAATAACTAGATATATATTTAATTTAATAATTTTAATAGATATTCTATAATCTATATTTAATTAAATATATTAGACTTTTAGAAGAATATAAGAAAGATAAGATTAATTATTTATTAAAATTAAATATACTCAGTAGTTTAAAAAAAAGATAATAAATAATAATAAAATATAGAATTTAATTATAAAAATCTTATTTATTATAATCTGTGGGGGCCTAGTAGCTTAAATAAAAATAATATTTTAAAATAAATACTAATAAAAAAATAATTAATATTAATATACTTATAATAAGCCTGCGGTGAGTATTTATTTAATTATTTATTTAAAAAAAAATTAAAGATTTCTATTTCTTACAGCTTTTATAGAAATAATAACTTATAAAATTAATTCTAGAATTATTAATTTCTAGATACTGTAATATATATAAGTATAAAATATAATAAATATAAGAGATTTTATCTGGAAATAATATATTTTTTAAAAAAATTATTTATATTATTACTGTCTTTTCCTAACTAAAATAAAATAATAATTTTAAGACTTATAAATAAGTCTTGTTAAATAAGATTATTTATTATTATTTATAAAAAATAAAAGTCTTTTTCTAAAAAGCTAGATATAAGATAATTTTATAATTTTTTATAATATATTTAATATCAAAATTAGAAAGGCTAGTAGAATTAATTAAAGAATTTATTTTAATATATAAATTATTATATTCTTTTATTATCTGAAAAGCAGAGATAGAGGATTTAATAGAATTCTTTAAAAATAAATTAGATAAATATAATTAATTTATGATATTAAATCTAGTTATATATAATATAAAAAAAATAAATAAAAAAAATTTTTATAAAGTATTATAATAAAACTTATATAATTATATATTATTAAATAAAAATATATTAATTAAGTTAACTGTATAGTTAGTATTATACTATAATTATAAATTAATTTAGTTATATTATATTATATATAATATTTATATAAACTATTATTATATATTTATTTAATTTTTTATTATCTAGATCTTACCTGACAGAATAATATTTATTTCTAATTTTTCTTTTTTTCTTTTTTTCTTTTTTATTTTTATTTTTATTTTTTTTATTTTTCTTCTTCTTATCTTCTTTTCTTTCTCTTTCTATTAATTTATTTATTTTATTTATATTATATTCTATTTTTATAATAGCCCCTGTCTTAGACAAATTATTTTTATATTTCTATAATAATAAATTAAATTAAGAATTTTTAAAAAGATAAAATTCCTAGCTCTATAAAGTATTTTTAGAACTTTTTAATTAATCTTTAACTAGATATTAATTTAGAAAGAGATTATAATAATAAGTCTATTAAATTTAATCTAGAAAAGACTAAAAGAATCTCTAATATATATTAAATCTGGATATTATAAATAAATAAAAATTATAACTATAATCAGAACTAGTTATATCTTTCTAAACAGAACTTTAAAAATTATATTTATATCTAGAAAAATCCTAGAGCTAGTATAGAATCAGACTTAATTAAATTTAGAAATTAATACAGATTAATAAAGTAAAAAAATAAAAAAATATTTATAATCTTTTAATAAAAATAAATTAGATTAGTAAATAGGCGACCACCTTATCTATTTTATATAATAAATAAAAAATAAGAATATAAAATCTAATAATAGAATATTTTATAACTGAAATATTTTAGTTAAGAATATAAACTAGACTATATAAACTTTAAAAAAAATTTTTATTAAAATATATTCTTCTAGCTAGATTAATAATTTTATAAGTAGTATTATTATTTTTAAAATTATTAAAGATAAATTATACTTCTATAAATACTAGCTGTAAAAGACTAATATAAAACTTTTTTTAATATTAATAATTAAAAAATATTTAGATAAATTAGTAGAGGGGGCCTGCTACTTTAAATATTTTTAAAAAAATATTAAAGTCTCTTATTACTAAAAAAGATGAGATTATAAAAAAATATTTTAATAAAAAATTTAAAGAAATAATAAACTAACTAAATAATAAAAATATAGATAATATTTTATAAGAATTAAAGAAAATAACAGACTCTAGTATTTTTTATAATAAAATTAATTTTAATATATTCTAGATAAATAATATACTAATATTAAAATAAAAAATTAAACTTAAACTAAAATCTGACTAGTATAAATCTTCTGAAATATACTGGAAGATTATATATATTAATATAATTTTATATTTTATATAAAAAAAGAAAAAGACAGAATAAGTCTATTTAAATAATAAAAATAATAATAATAAAGTAGAAAAGAAGAATTTCTAGCTTATTAAAGATATTAATAATATTATTTTTAAAAAGAATATTTAAAAAGAATATTTATTAATTTTTTTAAAAATTATGAGATTCCTGCAATTATAGTACTAATTATTAAGATATTTATAAAATTTATTTCTGAAAATATAGCTTATCTATAGTAATAATAAAAATAAATAAATAATAAAAACTTCTAGATTAACTGTATTAAAGAGAAATTAGTAATAATTAATATTAAAAACCTGGAATAATCTTATATATCTAATATAATTTAAAATTTATATCTTAAATTCTAGCAGGTCTTTACTATATAGAAGCTATAATATATTTAATTTAATAATAAAACTTATAATATTATTCTGGCAGATATAATAAATTTAAAAAAAATTATTAAAATTATTAAATTTATTCTAATAATAAATTAGTTTTCTAGAAGAATCTTATATTAGATAAATTTAATTAATATTTAATAAATAATTTATTACAAGTACTAGTAAATACAGAATAATTTAGAAATTAATATTAAATTAATATTAGTTATTATTCTCTCCTATTTAATTAAATAATAGATAACTGAGTTGGAGAATATAATTAATAAATTAAAGATATTAATATATTTTAGTAATAATTATATACAGGAAAAAAGTTCTGTATTTATTAAAAAATATTTAATAAAAAATAATAAAATTTTTTAATCTGATTTTAATAATTATTATATTATTATATTAATTATATATTAGATTTTAGAAGTAAAACATAGCCTGTTAATAATCTTTTAATAATATAAAAAAAATATTTAAATAAATATAAAATTATTAATTATATTTTATTTAACTACTTCTTTGAGCTGAAAAAGTATTTTAACTTAGTTATAATTAATAAAATCTATTATTTATATAATATAAACTTAGGTATATTACTTATAATTCATTAATTATAAAATATTTTTAATTTTTTATATAATTATTATACTATTTTTTAATATCTATAATACAGATTTCTTAGACTATTTCTGATTACTGTTATTTAATAAAATAATTTTATTAAATTAAAGTCCTGAGATACTTATTTCTTAAGATAAATATTTATTATTATTAATTATTAAATTTTTTTTATAAATATATTCTCCTGCAGGTAATTAATAACTAAATTAATATTATTTAAATAAGATATTTATTTAAATACTTAATAATTAGAAGAAGTATAACCTCAGTAATATTAATTAATTTAGATTAGATTATTAAATATAATATTTTATTTATTATTAAGAAGATTTTCAAAGTCCTGTTTACTAAGAAGAAAAAGAATATATATATTATTTATTAAAATAAAAATAAAAAATTTTAATACTAAATAACTGTGATCTGAATATCTCAAGATTTAGATAAATAATATAAAATCTTTACTAATTAGTTTTGGAAGTATTATAATTTAATTTTATTATATTAAAATTTCTTGTTATAATTAAAGATATTAAAAAATATATTATTATAATAAAAAAAAAGCTTTTAATTTTAATATTTTTTTAAATATTTAAATATAAGCAGGTTGTGACCAAAATAAATAATATTAAAATTTTTTATTATAAACTTATAAAGTCCCTAGAAATAATAGAAAATATAGATTATTTTTAGATTATTATTTACTAGTTTTAGAGTGGGCAATGGCCAGGTCAGGTCAGGTTATCAGCAATTCTTATACCTGACTGTCAGATTAATAGTCAGGTTAAGAGAATTCTTATACCTGACCGTGGTACAGCTAAAATTAGAATAATTAATTATTTTAACTAGTCTTAGCGCCAAGACCTGTCCATTATACTTATTTAAATATTAGTATAATTAAGATATATTTAAATTAATCTCTATTTAACTTATCTTTTTATATCTTTGTCTATAAATATATTAAAATTAATATTTATAATTTATTAAACCTGTATAATAAAGGCAGGAGGACTATTTTTATATATTATTAATTTAATAAATTTAAGATAATCTCTAGTATTAGTTAAAATTAATTTTTCTAATCTGAATTCTGTTTATTATATAAAATATTTATATTATATATATATATATACAGTTCTATTCTGATAGTACATATTTTATATAATATTTTTTATATTATATAAGTAATTTACTTAACTTATTATAGGTTTTATATAATTTTTTAATTTATAATAATTAAAATATACTTTTAACAAGTATTAAGAGTCTTTGAAGTAAGTATTATAAATTAAATTTATTCTAAATATTTATCTTATTAAATAGTATTTTTTTTTTATAAATTAAAATATTAAATTTATATTATTCTAGCTACCAGCAGTTCTGATTATAAAATATAATTTTTAATATAGTTTAAAAAAATTAGTTAATATTGTATTACTTATATTTTCTAAGTTATTATTATTAATCTGGCTAAGTTTCTGGGAGGCCTTATTAAAAATATATTTATATATTATAAAATATTCTAATTTCCAGATTAATTACTTATATATTATTTCTAATAAATAGTACTTAGTAGTTACCAGTTATAATAATATTAAATTATATAATATTAAATCTACTAAACTTAATTTAGTCATGGTCTTCGACGGCTATATAAATAATATAATTAATATTATATTTTACTGTAAGAAGAAATAAATAATTACTAGTTTAAAAAATAATATAATTAAAATCTAGAATATTTATACAGGCAGCCTGCAGTATAATTATATATATAAAGCTTTAATTAATAATATTATAATTTATTCTAATCAAGGTGAGCTTATTAATATATTTAAATTTAAGATCTGGATAAAAATATTTATATTTATTAACTGATTTCTAAGAATAATGTTGTTATTTATAATATTAATATTATAAATAATAAATTCTTGCTCTGTACTGGAAATAAGAAAATAAAAAAAATATTTACTGCTTATTTTTATTACTAATTTTGAATAATTAATTTATAAAGTAATATCTATATCTGGTATATTATTTAAGATACTGAGATAATATATATTTTTTTAATATATATTTTTTATTTATATAAGAATTATCTTATCTATATTTTATTCTTCCTAGATTAGAAGTATCTTATAATATTTTAATAGGATAATATATATTAATGTATAGAAAGTAAAGACTTTTTATAAAAGACTTATATAATTAATTTAATAATAAAATATTAGTTTATTTATTTTTAACTAAATATATACTGTTATTAGGAAAGTTTAGTATTTATTTTTTATATTTTTTTTCTAGTAGTTTTTTTATTTTTATCTATAGTTTTTTTACCTGTTTTCTTATTCTAGAAAGTCTTGTTTTTAATAACCTTACTTTTAGTAATCTTATTTAAAATATTAGTTAAAGTTTCTTTAATTAGTAAGATCCTGGTAGAGATATTTTTTTTATATAAGATTTATTAATATCTTAATTTTCTATTTTTATATTAATATTTTTTTTTTAGATTATATTTTGCATCTTCTAGTAGAATTATAATTATATTTAGAATTTTTTCTAGATTATTAATATTATCTTTCTACTTTTTATTAATATTTTTAAAGTATAGTAACTGTTTATTTCTGATAATTTAATAGTTAGTTTTAATAAAATCTTTTTTTAGTTCTAGTAAGAAGAACAGTGAGAATAATATATTTATTATTATTTTTAGAAAAGTCTTTTAGATTACTCAGTTATTTAATATAATTTAAAAAGAATTAGATACTTGATAATTAAAGACTTATATTATCTGTATTTATTCTACTTTATTTATCTAGTTGATTACTTGTTTAATTATAGCTTAAATAAGAATTATTAAGAAGAGATAGATATTCTTATAATATTTTTATAGATTTAATCCAGCAGAATTTATTATATATAATATTATAAATATTATATTAGAATTATATTTTTTATTAAAGCTAGTTACTAATTTATAATATTTTTTATTATTTAAGTTACTATATAATATTATACAATTAAATCTTGTAGATTTTAATATTATATATATATAAACTTTCTTTTCAGAAAAAAAGATCCAGATTAATATTTTTTTTTTCTGTATAAGAATCTGATTATATAAAATTTTAATTATAAACTATATTTTAGATAATTTCTTGAATATACTGGTTAATTTTATTATATTCTATTTAAAATTACTCTCAGATAGTTTTATAAGTTATTAATAAAATTATTATATTTTATTATTTTTAATTATTATTTCTTGTTTCTTGAGCTTTGCTAGAAAAGTTAAGATTAAATTTTTTTTTTTATAATATTAATATTTTTTATTATATTCTTTACAGTTACTAGAACTTATAATATAATAAATTCTAACTAAGAGTTTTCTAGTATTAGTTTATATAGATTTTATATAATTTATTAAAACTTAAGTATTAGGAGGTCTGTATAATCTAAAATTAATATTTTTTTATTTTTTTTTTAATAAATTTTATAGGTCTCTAGCTTTTTCTTAGAAAATAAGATTTTAAAAATTTTTTTAATAACCGGGGGGATGTCCTGTTTAATAATATAATTATTATTAATAAAAATAGCTAAAATTATTATATAATATATTATTAATTCTTTTAGAAGAGCCTGTATACGGGTTATATTAATTATATTATTAATAATTTATAAAAAAATATATTTCTAAAAAAAATTAAGAAATAATAAATATATTTAATTAAATATTATTTATTTAGTAGTCAGGTAGGCAGGAATAGGTTTATTATATAATAATAAATAAAAATAATTATTAAAATCTGAGTTATAAGTATTAAAAAAAAAATAATAATAATTAATAAATTAAAGCTATTTTTAAGCTATCTTATAGTTAAAGAAATATCTGATATACTGTTTTTTAAGTAATAAGTCTTATTATAAATAACTAAGTTAAAATATTTACTAAGTTTATAGAGAAAGTTAGCTGGTATAGAATTAATTAATTTAAATTTTTATAAATATTTTAATTTAAACTAGTCAGATACAGTTAAAAGTCTATATCTTTTTTTTAAAATATTATATATTATCAGAACCACAGAATATCAATTATTAGTTTTAATAAATATTAGGTGATTCTTGATAAGATAATTATAAATATAAAAAAAATTATTTCTTTATAGCTGGTTATTACTATAATAAATATATATATTTAATTTACTGGATAAATTATGGAGCTCAGATAATTATTATTTTATTAAATATAAAAATATAATAATTAATATTAGTTTATTAGAGATTTTTTTTTTATTTTATAACTTTTTTTTCTTCTCTCGGGTAATCTATTAGATATTAACTATATTTATTTAATATTAGAATTCTTTGTAGGATTTATTTATTATTAAAATAAAATTAATAATTTTAATTATTTTCCTGAGTCTTATAAAATTTATAAAAATTATATTTTTTATTATTTAGTTACTCTAGATATACCAGAGTCTTTAAATAACTAGTTTTTATTAGAATTTCAGAGTATATTTATAGATTATATTTAATATCCAGAAATTAATTATATTATTAATACTAATTTAAACAAGTTTCTCTAGACTATAATTTATTTAGAAATCTTTATTATCTAGTTATTTCTGTTATTTATATAAGTAGTTAATATTCTCTGGTATTATTTCTAGAAGAGTCTTTTTAATAAAAGTTATAGTTACTGGAATCTTAAAGTTTTTAAAAGTTTTATAAATATTATTATTAAAAATAAAATTATTAATATTTTTTTTAATTATATTATTTTATCTTCTAGCTCAGTATTAATTATTTTATTATTTTTAAAGAATTTCTTGGTCTTTTTATTCTTGTAGGTTACTAGGTAAAGAATTATATTAATATATATTATTTTTTAATATACTTCAGTAAGATTATAGATTACAGATTTATAATTAAATATTATTATTTACTTTAGTATGAGTGTATTATTAAGCTAAAAAAAAGTTTTAATTTACTTATTAATCTAGTTATAATTAAAGTTATTTTCTATTATATTTTATAGATCTGTAATATTATTATTATTAAAAAATATAGTTAACTTATTAAGATCTTTATTAAATATTTATTAAATAATCTTATTTATTTTCTTCTTAGCTTTTTTTTAGATAATCTTCTTTTTAAAATGCTTGCTAGCCTGGTGCTTATTTTTATAAATATTATTTTTATATTTACTAGAATTAACTATTAAGGAGATTCCTGTATTAATCTTTTCTAGAAAATATTAATTAAAATTATTTTTTATTTCTTTAAATTTTAAAGATAACTATGCTTTCTATTAGTTTATTAATTTAATTAAATATATATATTTTAGCTAATATTTTTTTTAAAATTTAAATTACATGATCTATGTCTGAGTCAGAAATATTTTTTTTATAAAAAATATTTTAATTAAATAATAAGTTCTTATTTTTTATTTAATAAAGGAAGCAGGCCAGGTGATTTTTAATATTTTATTTATTTTTATTATAGTTGATAGATTAGAAATATTTATATTAATCTTTCTTTTTTTTAAGCTATAGTAATTCTTGGACTTGACTAAGTCTAATTTTTCTTTTATTATTTTTATAACTATTAATATAAGATAAATAATTATTTTAAAATTTAATTTAGAATAATTTAATTAGCTTGGAGACTAACCAGATCTTTTATTCTTTAAGATTAGTTAAAAGTAAAATATATTATAGACTAGATCTTTCTTTTTTAAAATCTAGCTTTTTTAGCTTATTTTTAAATATATTATCTAAACCTGGACTTGTTATTTATCAGTTAAAGATTTTTTATAAATATTTTATAAAATTAGATATTTTATTATTCTAGAAAATGTTCTTTATTTTAGCTGTTCTATAAATATAAAATATTTTAAGAATATAATCTGGAATACCAAAAATAAGCTTAATAAGAAAGAAATAATAAATAAAGAATTAAATATTTGAGAAGGGGTATAAAATATAAATAATAAAAAATAATAAATAAAATAAGAAAATAAAGAATAAGAGAAAAATATAAAAAATAATAAATAAAAGATTAACAACAGGTTGAAAAGAAGGGAGGAAAGGAAAAAAAAAGAAGATTTATATAAAAATAAAAAAAAAATATAATTAAGCTCTAGAAAGTAGAGAGTAATAAATAGAATTTATTAAAAAAGATATATATAAAATTAAAATAAAAGAATAGTAAATAAGATTTACTAAATAAAATATATATAAGATTAAAATAAGAGAACAGTAAATAAGATCTACTAAGTAAAATATATATAAGATTAAAATAAAAGAATAATAAATAAGATTTAATAAATAAAGTATATATAAGATTAAAATAAGAGAGAGAAGTAAGTTAATATATAATATATTATATAATTAATAATTTAATATAGTTAACTAAACTATAATTATAATATATTATTATAGAATATTATGTAATAGACTAATATTTATTAATATATATTATATAATTTATATAGAATTTTTCTTCTTCCTACTTTTCTTCTATACTACTTATATAGGTATATTTAGTATAATAAATTAATTAAATTTATCTTTTATAAAGAATTTTATTAAATCTTTTTTTTCTGTATCTCAGACTTTTCTAATAATTAATTATTTATTTATTATAATTAATATTTTATTTTATGCTGTACCCCCCCCCCCAATCTTAATTTTAAGAATATTAAAAAATATTATAAAATTATTTTATATTTAGCCCTTCAGAAAAAGATTCTTATTTTTTATAATTAATAATAAAATATATTTTTTAGTCAGGCTTGCTTACAGACCAGAAAATTATTATTTTAATTTTAAAATAAAAAAAAGATAGCAGTGTGGAATAGCTTTAAAAAAAATATATTATTTTTAAATAAAATCTTTTATATTTATTATATCTTATATTTATATATATTACAGTATCCAGAAGTTAACTATTCTAAGACTAGTTTTATAAATTATTATATTTATAAGGACTGTAAAAATCTAAGATTAATTATTTTTAAATAAATAATTAAATAAATATTAGCTGAAGGATCAGTACAGGTATATTTATATTAAATATTTTTTTATTATCAGTTATTTTAAAAATTAATCTTTAATTAAGATTTTAGAAACTTATAGTTTATAATAATCAGGATTTTCTTAATTAAATTTTATAATTTATTATTATTTACTGCCTGCTATTTCATATTATTAAATATATTTAATTTTAATAAATAATTAATCTTACTGCTTTAGTGCCCTCCTGAAAGTCTTATATATTTAATTAAAAAAATATTAAAGAGTATCTCTTAGAGCTGTTAATAGAAATATATATATAATTATTATTAAGATTTTTAGATACAGGCTGAATATTCATTATAATTAATTATTAGATTAATTTTAATTAGAAAGATTTTCTTATTTTAATTAAATATTTTTTAATAGAAGATCTGGATTATTATAAGATTTTATTAAATTTTTAATTAATATTAGAGATTTATATTAATAAAAATCTAGCTGTACTAGTCATAGAAATTTTATAGAAATATTAATTAATTTATTAGTTATTAGAGATGACTACTGATAATATAATTAATAATAATATTATATTCTGTATTATTATCTCTGATCTTCAGAATTAATTTAATAATAATTTCTACTTTAATAAATTTCTAATAAATCCTGATCTTATAAAAATTATCTAGAACTAGTATTATATTTTATATCTTATTTATATTATTCAGTTTTCTGTTAATATTTTATTTTAAAAACTCTATATTAAAACTGTTAATAAAAATATTAATTATATTTAAAAAAATAATAATAAGTAATTTAAAGCTACTTCTAGAATTTCACAGATAATTAAAAAAATATATATTAGAATATTCTAGAATAATTAAATAAGAGATTCTAGATATTTTCTATAAAAGTCTTATATAAAAATTTTCTGTATTATATTATATATTAGAATTTTATAGAAAATATCTAGAAGTCTGGTTAATTAATCTAAAACTATATTATAGATTTTAATCTTTAATTATAAATTTAAAAAATAATATAGTTTATGAATACCAGTCCTTAATACTAGTAAAAATTTAAGATTATTTAATAATTAAAAATTTAATTAATATATTCTTTTCTTCTTGATTACAAGATCTGATAAAACTTAATTTATTTAATAATTTACTATACTTTTAAATTATATTAAAAAATCAAGTATTTTATCTAATACTAGGAGAATAATAATATTAATTATTTATATTTTATTTTAATAAAATAAAAGTAGTTAGAATATTTTTTTAAATTTTTATATTTATTTTATTTTTTTATCTTATATTTATCAGAGAATAGGGGGCCTACAGTTTATAAGATTTATAATATTTATAATAACTTATTTAATTATCTTAACTAATCTATTAATTAATTAATATAAAAATAAATATTTTAGAAGTAGAAAATTTTTCAGGACTTATAAAAAATATATAAAAAATTTTAAAAATATTATAACTATATCTACAGACTTGAAGACTATTTTTATATAATTATAATTATTTTTAATCTTATATTAAAACTTAAAAAATTCAGAACAGGTGTCTAGTTAGAAAATAATATTAATTAATATTAATATTATTAAATTATTTTTAAATATATTTTTAACTTTTACTACCAGTAGAATCTTACTGTTAATATATTATTTATTATTTTTAATATATTTTCAGGCCTGAACAAGGTCTTTTATAATATTTTAAAATATTAGAAACTTTTATTTTATATAAAGACTTTCGAGGAACTCAAGATTTATCTTAATATTAAAAATATATAAAAAATAATATTCTAGATCTTAGAACAAGCTATATAATATAAATATAATATATTAAATTTTTTTAAAAATAATAAGATATTCTGATATTCTTCTTTATTAAAAATTATATTATAATTAATTTCTTATTTTTTACTATATAGCCAGGGACTTTTTAATAATTATAATTAATAATATTAATATTAAGTACTTATTTAATAATTTTTAAAATATCTATTATTATTACCAGAGCTGTCTATTTCCAGAGATTATTAAGATATTTATATTCTAGATATATATTAATTATTTTATTATAAATTAAGAGTATCAGAGTATTCTGGATAATTATATTTTAAATCTAATATTTATAATTAATAAAGATAATAATGACAAGCTAATAATAATATTATATATTAATAATAATAAAAATATAGATAATCTTGATAATAATATAAAAAATAAATTATTAAAAAATTTATCTTTATCTAAGTTAACTAATATTATATATATCCAGATATAGATAAATATTTAAATTATATAATATCTTTATTATTATGACCACTGTCCTGAATAATATAAAGAATAAAATAAATAATAATTATAATTATATTACTAGTATTTTAAAGCTAGTATAGATATAATAATATTTTTTTTTCTAGAAACTAGAACTTTCTATAAAAATTTAATATAAAATTTATTTTATTACTTTTACTAGCTGATAATATCAGATATAGTTAATAAGTAATATATTACTTATAATATCTTATAAATACAGTATTTTATATAATCTTATTCTTAGTGTAATAGTATTATAAGAAATATATAAAAATTATAAATTAATTTATAATTATTAATCTATTTATTATACCTGACCTTCCTGATCTATGATTAGGGAAAGTTAATAACTACTAAAATAATTTCTTAACTGTAACCTGATCTTAACTAGATAGTTAAAGAGATTCTTATACCTTAACCTGACTGCTGGTTAACAGTCAGATTAATAGTCAGGTATAACAGTCAGGTATACCCACTCTAACTAGTTTACTAGAATATTCAAGAGCTTTCTAAAAATATATTTAATAATATAAATTCTGTGTGACTAAGTATTTTTATATAAAAAAATATTTATTTAGATTTTTTTTCTAGATAAAGAAATATATATTTATATAATACTAAAAGTTACTAGTTTTAATAGTATAATATTTTATTCAAGTATAGATTATAAAGAATATAATAAGATAATTAATAAGTTTAATACTTATCAAGACTATTATATAATTTTTATTATATTATATTTTATGAATTCTGCAGTGCTTAATCTTCAGTAATTCTATTAAAATATTTATTTATTTAATATAATTTTTATATATGTGGTTATTGAGCAGGCTATTAACTAAGTCAATTATATTAAATAAATATATATTATTTAAATATATAATTATTATATATTTAATTTCTTTCAGATCTTTTTGAACAACCGGGTAATATAAAAAATATTATTAAATATAATAATAAATATATCTTTTTTATTTATATCTTTTCTTAATCCTGAATAAGATTATATTAACATAAATAAATAAATCTTTTAGAATAGAAGATTTCTCTATCTTAAAAATATTAATAAAAAAATAAAAAAAGATATTAATAATTTATAGATTTTATTAAATATAATTATAGCAGAATTAGAAAGAATATAATTTAATTCTAAAAAAAAGAAAAAAAAATCTAAGTATATTTTATTTATATTTAAAAAGAAGAGTCTAATTAAGAAAAAGATTAAAAATAAAATCTTGATTAAGATTCTAAAAAAAATCTTAAAAAAAATCTAGAATAAGAAAATTACTAGTAAATAATAATATATTAATATATTATAAATCTTTTCTTTTAATATATATTTTAATAAATAATAATAAATAAAATATAGATTTATATTTATATACTAGCTGTATAAATCTTTTATAAGATTTTTTTATTTTTTCTTTTATTTAAATTAATAGAAAAGCATAATCTAGATTTATTAATAATAATTTATATAAATATCTCTATTATAGAGTCTATTAGAGATTTATCTAATTATATAGAAAAGATCTGCTGGGATTTATTATTTATAAAAATTATTATTTAAAAAAGATTAAATAGATTAGTTTTAAAGTTAGTTCTACTAGAAAATATATAATTTACTTATTATATAGATTTAAAGAAAGAAGAACTGTTATTTAATTTAAATAAAAATATAATTTTAATTTTAATTTTTATAATATTAATAATAATAATCTTAGCTAGTAAATAATTAAGATTAAGATTTTATATTTTAGCTGTATAATCTATAGAATATATTATAAAATATTTAATATTAAAAAAAACATAAGATGATTCTTATATATCTAGAAAAAATATATATTAAAATAATATATATTATCTTAATATCTTGGATCATATGCCAGATATAAATATTATTTTATAAATTAATTATTTAAAATTAATAATAAAAATAAATAATAAATAATAATTTTTTTTATTTTTTTATTTTTAGTACAGAGCAGGAATCCATTATTTATAATATTAATATTATAAATAATAATATTATTCTCAGGAATTAGCTAGTAAATATAAATATTTTTATCTAGATTCTAAATCCAGATAATACTAGTATAATTTCTATTAATAAGCTTACCCTGATTAAGATAGATTATAATATTATTAATTAAAATTTTATATATATAATTATACTACAGACTACTTATATAAATATTCTAGATTTTAATTATATTATTTTTTAAGCTGGTGATTATCTACTTTTTCTTATAATAAAATATAATATTAATAATATTATTTATATAATTATTAAAGATTATGACTAGATTAGGATTAATAGATTTAATATTATATAACTTAATATTATTATAGCCGGCAGCTGCTAAGTACTATTTATTAAAAATAATATATAAATAATTAACTTAGAAATCAGGATACTATATAGTATATAAATAAATTCTTAATAAAATTTTATAAAAAATTATAAATTTATTAATAATTAAATTAAAGTAGACCTATGGGTCCTATACTTATTATTATTTAAATAATAATTATTTTTATAAAAGTTAAAATTAATAATTAAAGTTTTATTAATCTATAACAAAAACTTGGAAGTTCTTGAGATTTATAAAAAAATATAATTAGATTATAATAAGTTTCAAAGACTATATAGAACTGTAGTTAAAAGTGTATATAAATTATTAATATAATATATTAATTTTATAATATATATATGTTGGCTGGAAATCAGTCATCTTTTAACTATCCAACTCAGCTGAGAATCCCATACAAATTCTATGGGAATCCTAGTTAAGATAGATAACATAAAGATGAATTATTTTTCTCATATTACTGATATCATTCTGATCATTTAATTATTTGATTTTTTATTTATTATTTCTTACCCCACTTGCTTATCCTATTTTCTTTATTTAATAAATAAACTGATGATTTATAACTTTGATCTAAAATTATTTATTAAAAATAATAAATAAGATTTTTTATCTTCTAGCAAGTAAGTAAGTAAGTAAGTAAATTAAATTTATTTACTTCTTATCTAAAAGATCTATTTATTTCTTATTTAAGAAATAAATAAATATTTACTTTCCTTTAACAAGTTTATTAATTATATTAATCTTATATTATTATTATTATTATGATTATTTTAATCTAGTTTTTTAATTAGGACTAGTATTACTTAATATTACTCTTTTTAGTCTAGTATCTAGGAGTCTTTTATAAAAACCTTTTATAAGACTTTTTTATTAATTTGATTAGTTTATTTTACTAGACTACCTTCCTGATTTAGACTAGTATCTGGGCTAAATTTCTAATAATTATAAGTCTGGTTTAATTTAACTAAAAGATCTGATCTACCTGATTAAAAGAGATAAATAAAATAAATATAGTAATTAAAATAAATAAGTTTATTAATTAATTAATTATATTATGTGATTGGCCAGTATGAATTAAAAATATTTAAATATTTATTAAATTAAAATATATATAGAATTATATTAATCCAGATTAGCCAAACAAACCAAATATATTAAATAAGTTAAACTAACTAAAAATACAGTAAATTAAATAAATAGCTTAAATAATTCTTGATTTATTAACTGATTAATATAAAATTTATCAAGATTATATGTAAGATTATAAAATATTATTTAAAGAATACTAGGTAATTTTAAATAATTTATTAGTAATATTATTAATTATATATAATTCACTGCCATACTTCTATAAATAATTAATTTTAAATGTAAATAATATATATGAAATCCTGTAAATATTAAAAAAAAAACTAGTTTTTATTATAGAAGTAAGAAAACATAATCTGATTTACTGATATTATTTATTATAGATCTAGTCTTACTCTAGATTAGAGATCCATATTTTAGTATAGAAAAATCTATATTCTAAATATAAATAAATATAAATTTCAGAGATTAAATAACTATTATGTGTATAATATAACTTTTTAAAATTAATATTAAATATTTTACCTATATTCTTAATAATTTGGTTTGAAAAAATTACTGAATTAAATAAAAATTCTTAATTAATTTCTAATTTCTATGAGATGACTCATAGATTTTATGAATTTAATAAAAATTATCAAATTAATTAAAAATTTAAATCAAAAATTGTAAATATAACTTTTTAAAGTTAATTAAATTATTTATCAAATTCAAATATAACTTTTAAAAATTAATTAGATTATTTATTAAATTATTTAAAATATGTAAATAAACCAAAATGCTTATATAAATTAGAATTAAATAATAAAATCCATCTTTTTAATAAATGCTTATATATAAATAAAGTAAAATAATTAAATAATTAGAAACCAGATCCACAAGTTATTAAAAGATTTAAAAAAGTATATAAAAATAATAAATTTTAATATATATATAAGAAAGCCAGGTAAAAATACCAGAAAATTAATTAAAATTATAATAAAAATAATAAAAATAATTTATTTAATTTTATAATTTTATAAATATTTATATTAAACAAATTAAACAAATCAAATTTTCAAGAAAATTAGATTTTTAATACAGAATCTGATATATATATTTATAATAATTTATAATAATTTATTAATTTTAATCTAGTGAATGATGAAACAACTGTATTAATAAAAAATATTAATATAAAAATTTATAGATTTAAAACTGTTTATATTAATCCTATTATTTATATATTAAATAAACTAATTAAATTTAAATTAAAAAATATTGTATATGTGTTTTATTTTTATTTAAATATAATTTTAGCAGGTAAAGTAAAGAAAGGTAATTTATACCTAAATTTATACAAAAATATATTTAAAATATATAAAAATAAATAAATATGCAAAATTAATGAACAAAATAATATTTTATTTATTAAATAAAATTAAATAAGTTAAATAAATCAAGTAAATCAAGTAAATTAAATCTATTATATAAATAGTGTAAAGCTAATTTACTTAAAAAAACCTGTTTTTCTTTGGTACCAGAGACTTGAACATCCAGATAAAAAAGTAATTAAATATCTTGAAGAAATAACTTTAAATATTTATTTATTAGATTTATTTAAATCAGATAAATTTAATCTCTGTAAAACCTGTTATATTATAAATATAAATAAATAAATATTATACAGACTAATATAAATAAAATAAATATCTTTTAATTATTTATATTAGAATCTTATTCATATATCTTTAGAAATTAAAAATAAATAATATATTAGTTATATATATAACTTATTTACTAAATATCACCTGGGGCAAACCCTTGTAAATAAAATAAATATTTATTAATCTTTGAAATAAATAATATAATTTATATAAATATAATTTAAAGTAGAGTCTCAGCAGTTCCACTTAAATAATAATTTAAATTTATTTAACTGGTTTATATTCTGTAAGAAATTAGATATTCTAACTATATAAAGCTCTGAGAATTAATTTAAATAAAATAATTTTATAAAAAGAACTAGAGCCTTAATTACTTAAAAAATATATATTTTATTAATTAACTCTGGATTACTCTACTTTTTATAGCCTGAGACAGTAGAAACAGTAATATTTATATTAAATAAAATATTAAATAAAATAAATAATTAGAAAACTCTATATAATAAACTATATAAATATTTAGATAATCTACCAAACTTTCTGTATAAAAAACCTGATTTAGTTAATCTAAAGTAGTATAGTTCAAAAGCTTATATAAGAATTATTAAGTTATTCTACTTTAGTAAGCTAAATCCTAGGATCCTGATTAATTATCTAGTAAGATATATTATATTAAATATATAGAAAATATAGATCTTAATAAAGTAAAAAATAATAATTATAAGAGATTATATTTTTAATGAAAATTCACTATACAATCAAATAAATATAAAAATTAGTAAATTTTATTAAGAAGATTTAAGGCTAAATCTACCTGAAGCCCTAAATAATAAAGAAATCAATAAAATTATTAAATTTATTAAAGAAAATTCAAAAATTCACAATTCTCAGCAAAATGATATGGAAGAAGAAAATTCAATAATTTCTTATAATAAAAATAATCAAAATACTCAAACCAATCAAAATGATGAACAAAATGATGAAATTGATAAAATTAATCAAAATAATCAAAATGATTAAAATGATCAAACTGATCAAACTGATCAAACTGATCAAACTAATCAAACTGATCAAACTGATTAAACTGATCAAACTGATCAGATTTTAAGTGATCAACCATCTATTCTAATACCAACCCCACCTATTGTTTTTATTGATAATACAGACCTTTTTTCAAAATTTGATTAAATTATAAGAAAATAAAATTAATCAGAATTACCTGATCCTGGACTATTAAAATAAGTATAAAATTTTATAATATAAATAAATTAAAATAAATAAATAATATAAATTTAATTATTTTTATATATATTTACAATAGAAATTACAGATAAAATATTAAAATTATAAAACTATAACCTGCTAGTCCTACTAGTAAATTAAAAGAAATTATAAAAATATCTTTATTAGTAATAATTCATTGAAGCTGTAAAAATTAAATATTAATAATTATAAATAATATAAATATGGACCCCTATATCAGAAAAAAAAATAAAAAATCATTAAATTCTTTTATTAAAGTGGGTTTTTATATACAAATTTAATAAAAATATAAATTTATTAAAATTTAAGATCTGTATTTGCATACAGAGAGATTTTTAATTTAATTTATTCTGGAAAGAAACTAGGACTTTAACTTTAGAATCTTGAATTTTAAGAATAATATTTATATTAATTATAATCTTTAATCTTGAAATATATTAATTAAATATAGTAAATGTCTTCCTAAATAGCTGCTTATATAAAGAAATTTATATATTATACTCCCCTGGTTTTAAAGCTAAGGAAAAGATATTTAAATTATTTAAAGCTTTATATAGATTATAAAAGTTACCTTTACTCTGGCAAGAAATAATTAAGAAAATTCTTATTAAACTAGACTTACAGCCAGTGAATAAAAATCCTTATATTTTTATAAATAATTATCTAATCTTAATTATTTTTATTAATAATATTATTATCATTTTTCATGAATCAAATTAAAAAATATTTAAAAATTTTAAAGATTCATTGACCTCTATATATAATATAAAGAAAATAAATAAAGTAATAAAATTTTTAAATATTAATATTATTTGTAACAGAAAAAATCAAAAATTATAGATATTATAAACAGATTATATTAAAAAGATTAATTATTAATTTGATCTGATTAAGTAAAAACTATTAAAAATACTATATATTATAAATATTTAAAAAGATATAAATAATATAAATATACATGTAAATCCTACTTAAATTAAATTATATTAATAAAAAATCAGTTTTTTATTATATACAGCTATTATTTCAAAACCAGATATTATAAAAACAGTATAAATACTTAGTAAATATCTATTAGATCTACTTCTAAAGTATTAAAATACTGTAAATCATGTGATTTCTTATTTATATAAATCTAGATATCTTTGTATTAAATATTTAAATAAATAAATAAAATAAATAAATCCAATCTTTTAAATAGCCAGTGATATAATATTTATAAATAATATAAATAAAATAAGCTCAGAGACTTATATTTACAAACTTTTTAATAAGCTAATTAATTAGATATTTAAAAAGTAAAAAATAGTGATATTATCTACTATAAAAGCTGAATTTTTATTTTTTATATAAGCTAGTAAGTAATTCCTCTAGTAGATTCAAATTTTTAAAATTATATAATTCAATCCTGAATAATCTGTTTATATTATTTATGATAATATATAAATAATATAAATTTTAATTAATAAATATTTACTATACAGATCTAAACTTAAATATATTAATATTTATTAAAATTAGTTGAAATAACAAATTAATATAAATAAAATTAAAATAAAATAGATTTTAATTAATTAGATACCTGCTAATAACCTGACTAAGTAATTAACTAGTCAAAAATTTTAAAATTTCATTAAATATTTAAATATAAAAGATATTAAATATTTAATTTAAAAATCAGTAAGATTAAATTAATTAAATATTATAAATCAGTTAAATTAACAGGTTTATATACATGTAAACCTGGGAGGGTATGTTAGCTAGAAATTAGTTATTTTTTAACTATCTAACTCAGCTGAGAATCCCATATAAATTCTATAAGAATTCCAGTTAAGATAGATAATATAAAGATGAATTATTTTTCTTATATTACTGATATTATTCTAATTATTTAATTATTTAATTCTTTATTTACTATTTCTTATTTTATTTATTTATTTTATTTTCTTTATTTAATAAGTAAACTGATGATTCATGACTCTGATCTAGAATTATTTATTAAAAATAATAAATAAGACTTTTTATCTTCTAGTAAGCAAGTAAGCAAGTAAGTAAGTTAAATTTATTTATTTCCTATCTAAAGGATTTACTTATTTTTTATTTAAGAAATAAATAAATATTTGCTTTCCTTTAGCAAGTTTATTAATTATATTAATCTTATATTATTATTATTATTATGATTACTTTAATCTAGTTTTCTAATTAGGACTAGTATTACCTGATATTATCCTTTTTAGCCTAGTGCCTAGGAGTCTTCTGTAAAAGCCTTTTACAGGACCCTCCTACCAATCTGATTGGCCTACTTCGCTAGACCGCCTTCCTGATTCGGACTAGTGCCTGGGCCAAATTTCCAACAATATATAATTAAAATAGAGCAGTAAATATATATCTTTATTAATATTTTCTATTATAAGATTTATATTATATAAAAAACCTTATTTTTATTAATACTAAAGATGATTCCAAATTAATTAGCTGAGTATAAATAAAAAAAACATTTTTTCTTTTTTTTATTAATTTTTTTATAACAAAAATATCTATCTTAATATATTTATTAATAAAGATATAAATAAGTAAGATAAACAGAGATTAATCTGAGTATATTTTACCTGTATTAAGATTTAAAATAATATAATAGATAAAACTTGATATTAAAGATAATTAAAATAGTTAATTATTCTGTTTTTAGATTTAACTATAGCTAGATATAGGATTTCTCTTAACCTGACTATTAATCTGACAGCAGGTATAAACCTTGCCATTAACTTGACCTGACCTGGCTGTTTGCCACTCTAGAAGATAATAAATTTAATTTTTATTAATAAATAATCTGAATCTCTATACATGTTTGCTATATTGTTACAGACCCCTGCTAGTTAACCTACTAGTAAGACGGACTTGCCAGGTAGAAAGTACTGATAAGGGCAGTACTTAGATAAAGCTAAACTATTATTTAATATAATTAGAAATTATTATTATAATACCCGGAACAGCCATGTATTATATAATTATCTATTATTAAATTTATTATTAGAGATATATTTAGAATATACAGGAATCTTAGAATCAACTACTAATCTATTCTAGAAGATATATAATATAGTATACAGAGAATAAGATATATAAGAATATTCTTTTATATACTTAGTTAATTCTGTTCTTTATGCTTAATACTACTATTTTTAAGTAATTATATATTTGAAAAGTTTAGTTATAGAATACTTATCTGTACTTACTTATAAATAATTATATAATATTATTTAGTCTTATTTCTCTTTTCTTATTTATGACTTAGTTGTCTCTCAAATAATTATTAGTCTGATATCTCTTTAATCCAGTTCAACAGTATGTATACCAGTGAAGCTAAGCTAACCAGGGCAGGGAAGTGATCCTAGGGTTTGACAGATTATTCCAAAGAAAGTTATATCAGAGATAGCTGTATTAGAAATAACAGAAACTATACTTATTATATTTATTATATTTACTGTATTTAAGGTAGTCTGTTAATAAGATAATAATACTAGATAGCAGAAATATAAATAAAAAAATTAGATTTTAAAAAGTAGTTCTAAATAAAAGATACTCAGAGATTTTAATAGTAGGAAATATATAAGCCAGCTAGATAAGATTACTAATATACTAGATAAAATATTAGATGAGATAATAGATAAAATAATAAATATTATATTAAAGATTCTAAAGAGGGTCCTGGAGAAAGTACTAATAAATATATTAATTATAATAATAAAAATATTAATAAAAATAAAGCTTAGCAGTATGTCTGAAGAGATATTAGATTAAATAATTAATAATCTTATATTAAAAGATAAGATATAAGATTAGATTTATAAACTTATATAAAAATATATCTTGATATTTAATTTTACTGATTTTATTAATTTTATTAATTTTATTAATTTTATTAATTTAAATATCTGTATTAATCAGATTATCTTTATATCTATTTTTATTCTTGTTTTTATCTTTACTGGTTTAAATATTTCTGCTGGTCTGGATATTTTTATAAAAAATAATGTAAGAGCTAATCAAATAATCATATTCAGCATGTCTAGACTAGAATATCAAACATGAGGGGAAAAGAGAAAGAAGTATAAGAAAATATATATAAATAATAAAGATAAATAAGCAAGATAAAGTAAATAAAATAAATAAATAAAATTATATGTAATCAGCAAAGTAAATAAAAACTATATTATATATTATATTATATACTTGTTACAGACCCCTGCTAGTTAATCTACTAGTAAGACAGACTTACCAGACAGAAAGTATTAATAAGGACAGCACTCGGGCAAAGCCAAACTATTATTTAGTATAATTAAGAATTACTATTATAACACCCGGAATAATTATATATTATATAATTATCTATTATTAAATTTATTATTAGAGATATATTCAGAATATACAAGAATCTTAAGATTAACTATTAATTTATTCTGGAAAATATATAATATAGTATATAGAGAATAAGATATATAAAAATACTTTCTTATATACTTAATTAATTCTGTTCTTTATATTTAATATTATTATTTTTAAATAATTATATATTTAAAAAGTTTAGCTACAGAACGCTTATCTGTATTTATTTATAAATAATTATATAATATTATTTAATTTTATTTTTTTTTTTATTTATAATCTAATTATCTTTCAGATAATTATTAGTCTAATATTTCTTTAATTTAGTTTAATAATATATATACCAGTAAAGCTAAGCTAACCGGGATAAAAAAGTAATTCTAGAATTTAATATATTAAATACCAGTTAATATAAGTATTTATTAATATAATTATCTATTATATTAATAATTTTAAGCTTATCATATACTTTATAATAAGATTCTAGTATTTAAAAAAAAGAATAATAACAAGATCTAATAATATAAAAATTAATAAATATAATTAATTAGTTATAAAAAAGTATTATTATCTTGGAATAACAGAACTAGTTACTTAAAAATTATTTAATAATTAAATTTATTAAAATCAGATTACCAGAATTATTTAATAATAATAAATTAAAGTTTAAAACTTTCTTAACCCAGCTAGACTTATATCTTAATATAAATAAAAAAAAATTTAAAAATAAGATTAATAAGATTTTTTTTATATTTACTTACTTAACCGGGATAATATTTAATTAATTTAAGTTATATATTTATAAATACCAGGAAAAGCTAGTAAAAGACTAGAATAATAATACTAAGAGAATCTTTATTAATTATATTAAATTTAAGAAATATTTTAAATAAATATTTAAAAATATTAATATAGTATAAAATATTAAATAGAAATTATAGTAATTTAAGCAGACAGGATTAGTATCTAAATATATTTCTAAATTCTTATAAATTATTAATTACCTAGACTAGAATAAAGATATTTATATTATATATTTTAAAAAAAGACTCAAGATAGAGATCTAAGAGAAACTTATCTAGTAAAAATAATTAAAAATATTATAATAAATAATTATAATAATAATTAAGATTAATAATAAATTATATAAGTATAACACAAAATAAAAGAAAGACTAATAAATTAATAAATCTATATTTTAATAAAATAATTAATAAAATTATTAAATTAATAATAAATAGCCAGTATAGTTTAAAAATCTAGATTATAAAAATCTTTATAAATTAAAATTAATAGAGCTGGATGCAATGCAGTATTAGACTTAATAAAATAAAATCTCTAAAAAGAAGTTTAAAAAATATAAAAAAAATTATTTTTATTTTAATTATAATAAAGTAAATCATTAATTAAAGAATTATAAATAAAAATAATAACAATTTTAAAAGTAGCTAAGAATTATTAAAAACTAGATTAAAAAAGCTTATAATATTACTATTTATTTATTAAAAATATAAACAGAAATTATGACATGGATACTAGATAATAAGAAATTATAAATTATATAATAAAAATAACTACTAGTACCAGTAAACAGAATATACTAAAACTAATTAAGATAATAGATTATTATAAATAAATTAATAGTACTATTAGAATTATAAAAAAATTACTAATTATTTAAATTATTTAATTAGCCTGCGGAAATCAGCAGTAATAATAAATTTATTCTAAAAAATAAATATTCTGATATAATTTAAGATAAGTTTAATTTTTTAAATAAAAAATATAATACTTAACTAGAAGACCTTAAATTCAGTAAGAAAAAATTTAATAAGATATCTAATATCCCAGGAAAATCTTTATTAAAAAATAATAAATCATACCTGACATGCTGGAATAAAAATAAAAAAACTAAAAAAATAAAAAAAATATTTCTTATTAATTAGACTGTATTATAAAAAAAATTTAAAAAAAATCTAATATAATTTTACTTAAAATTTAAGAAAATCATATAATATTACCTATATTAAAATCTAAAATATTAAAAAATATAAAATAAAAACTAGAAAATATATTTATAGAAATATTCCTGTCATCTAGAATTTTATTTAATATATAAATAAGATAATATAGATTATTATTACTATTTATTTAAGATTAGCTAGAAAATAGAAGTGGCAGAAATAAATCTATAATATAATTATAAAAAATATTTATATAAATATTATAAAGAAAATAAGAAATACTAAAAATATAATAAACTCTCTTAGATTATATACTATATAAATATATATTCTATATATTATAACTAGAAGTATATCACAAGTTACCAGCCAAAGATATTAGAAATAATAGAGACTAGGAAAAGTCACTATCTATATTTTAATTATAAATATATATATATAAAATACAGACAACATCCATATTATAATATAATATATTAGATAATGTGTTTTAATAACTAATATTTAATATATTATATTATAAAAATAAAAAGCTTAAGATTTTTATAAGAATATCTAGAATTAATAAAATCTAATTAACTAGAATAATAATTAATAGCTATTAAATCAGAGAAATACTTAAAAATCTAAATAATTATATTAAATTAACTAGCTCAAGTACTAATAAATTTTAATATAATTAGAAATTTTATAAATCTATAATTTATACAGTAGCTTAAAATACTTAAAAAATAAAAAAAAAACCAAAACTAATTACAGGATTAAATAAAGAAAATCTAAGAATTTTTATATTAATAATTAAGTTAAGAACTGTATCTATAGCTGTAATAGATTATTTTAAATATATAAATTTTAATATAATATTATTAAAATAATATAATATTATATTAGGAATTCCATAGCTCAGGAATCATAATTTTTAAATTAATTAAAAAATTAAAGAATTCTAATTCATAAATTATAATTATTTAAAATAATATCTATAAAAATTAAATATAAAATCTAGATTTATATAGTCTACTAGCTAACAGAAGACTAGAATAAGAATTAAATAATTTATAAAAAAATTAAGAATATTATAAAAATCTAATATACTAGATACTGGAGGAAGCTTAAAAAAAAATAATATTTTAAATATAATTATATAAATAATAATAATAATTAAGTTATTATAATAAAATTAATTTAAGAAGCTACCAGAATAAATACCAGTAATAATAAATAAATATTAAAAATATAATATTAAAAGTACTAACTTAGAAATTAAAATATAAAAATAAAAATCTAAAATTAATAATACAGGATAATAAAAAATTTAAATATAAGAATCTAAATCTAATAATACAAGACTAGAAGTTTAAAATAAATAAAGATCTGAATATATTAATATAAAATTATAAAATTTATAAAAACTTCTAGCTATGACCAGAGGCAACTTATATATTTTATTATAATATAAAAAATTCAAGAATCTGTTTAAACAGCTAGAATAATCTGAATTATTTTAATATAGAAAATATAATTATATTATCTTTATTAAAAAAAAGAAGTTACTGGTATACAAAAAGATTTATCTAATATTTAAAAAAAAATCATAGATATTATAAAAATATATTAATAATTAATTAATAAAAAATAATATTAAATTATTAAAGTCATCTATAGAATATAAAATTTTATTTATACTAAAGAAAAACAGCAGTCTATAGCTATATATAAATTATTAATTATTTAATATAATTATAATTAAGAATTATTACCTGTTATTCTTAATCTCAGAAATCCAGAATAAAATATAAAAAATAAAATAGTTTATTAAATTTAATATTATAAATATATATTATTATATATATATTACAGAAGAAAAAAAATAGAAAACTGTATTCAGAATAAAATATAAATATTTTAAATATTTAATTATATTATTCAGATTAACTAACATATCTGTAATATTTTAATAATTTATTAATAAGATATTAGAAGAATATCTTAATAGATTTATAATTATTTATTTAAATAATATCTTAATCTTCTTAAAAACCAAGAATAAACATATCAGATATATAAAATTTATATTATATAAATTATAATTATACTAATTATAATATAAACTAAAAAAGTATAAATTTTATATATAAAAAATAGAATTCCTGAAATACTGAATATTTATAAAGAAAATCTATATTAAGTAAACTAAAGTATAAATTATATAAGACTAGTCTTAATCTAAAAATCTGAAAAAGCTTTAATAATTTATTAAATTAATTAATTATTATTAATAATTTATAAATAAATATATTATCTATATAATACTGCTGTTTAAGCTTATAAAAAAAATATAAAAATATAAATAAAAAAAACCGCAGCAGCATGTATTTAAAAATATTAAATATTAATTTATTATATTATTAATACTAGTATAGCATGATTTAGAAAAGAAAACTATTATTAAAACTAATATATTAAACTATGCTATTAGCATGTATATAATATAATTAAAAAATAATAAAAAATTTAGATTAATTATATTCTATTCAAGAAAGCTAATTTAAATAAAATTTAATTATAATATTTATAACAAGAAATTACTAGTTATAGTAATAATATTTAAATAATAAAAGATTTATCTTGAAAAAGTAAAATATATTATTATTATAAAAATAAATTATAAAAACTTAATTTATTTTATAATAATTAGAGAATTAACCAGAAAACAGATAAAATAAATAAAAATTTTATTATAATATAATTTCTATATTATATACTGCAAGGGAACAGAAAATAAATATATAAATATATTAAATTATAAATTAAATTATAAAATAAAAGAAAAGATTATTAAGCCAGTTATTTTAAAATAAAATAAGAATAAATTAATCAGTTATAATAAAACTAATCTCATAGTAATATTAAAAATTAATAATAATCTAATTAAATAACTAGCTAATATTATTAAAAATAATAAAATATTCCAGAAAATAAGTAAAGACTTACTAAATAAAATTATTATTAATAAAAAAAATTAATCTATTTTTACAGACTAATTTTTATATTAACCAGTATAAGAATAAAAATAATAATTATATATTATAATAAATTACTCAAAGATTATTTAGGAGTCAAGAAAATTATAAAATTAATTATTAAAAATTACTATATTCCAAATCTCAGATAAAAGATATGTAATTATATTAGATAATATAAAATATATATTAAAAATAAATTTATAAGATATTAATCTTACAGATAAATATAAGTATAAAAAATATTATAATAATTATAAAAATAAATAATAATTAACTTTGTCAGATTATTATCTGAATTAAAAAAATATAATATTATTATAATTATTATTAATTATTTTACTAAATATATCTATTTTATATTAAATAAAATAATAATAACAGTAATATAAATAATAGAATTATTTTTAAGAAATATTATTATAAACCACAGAATACTAAAAAATATTATATTATATAAAGATAAGCTGTTTATCTTAAAATTCTAAAGATTATTTATAAATCTTATAAGAATTAAAAAATAAATAATAATAACTTATTATTCTCAGATAAATAAATAAATAAAAAAAATTAATTAAATAATTAAATAATACTTAAAATATTATATTAATTACTAGCAGGATAATTAAATAGACTTGTTATTTATAATATAATTTTTATATAATAATACTAACTATTCAACTATTAAAGTTTTATTATTTTATACTAATTATGGTTACTATCTAAGATTCTTAAAAATATTATTAAAAAAATAACCAGTTACTAATATAATTAAAAATATTATTATATTTATAAAATATATATATACTCAGCTATCCTGAGATATTAAATTTATAAATTTATAAAATAAAATTTATTATAATTACCAATACAGAAAGAAATCTAATTTAAAAAAAAAAAAATATTTCTACTCTATAGAAATATTAAAATAAAATAATTAAACTAGAAACTTGACTACTATAAACTAGGATTATTTATTATTAAAAAAAAGAAAAGACTAGTTAATTATAAACTAAAACTACTAAAATTAATAAATAAAATTTATTTAATATTTTATATCTTATTATTGGAACCTGTATTAAAAAATACTAGAATTATAAAAAATATAAAAATTAATAATAATATTAAATAAAAATATAAAATTAAAAAAATTTTAAATTATAAGAAAATTAACAGCAAGTCATATTACTTGATAAAATAAGAAAAATATAATATTTTAAAAAATATATAAAAATTTATTAAGAATTTAATGAGCTGTTACTAACTTATAGAAAAATATTATTAATAAATAAATTAAGATTTATCTAGAAAAAAGAAAAATTAATTAATTAAATTAGATTAAGATTATTTAATACAGTAATAAATTAAGTAATATTATATTTATTAGCTAGATACTTTAGTTCTTAAAGATTCTTAGTATTTAAAAAATTTTTTTTATTTAATTATTTTAATATATTTAAGTTATAATCCAGTATCTACTTATTATAATTCTTTAAGAACTGCTGTTATTTAAATAAATAAACTATTTTAATAAAAATACAGACTTATTTAATTAAAGTTTTAGTAAATTTATTTTATATTTTTAATTAATTCTGCTTCAACTTATTTTATTTCTTATTATTATAAAATTATTTTTTATATTTCTGATTATAATAAATATAAGCTATATAGTTCTAACTTTTTAAATTTATAATATAGAAAATATCTTTTAGAAAACAGTATTTACAAAGATTTTTAATAATATAATTATTCTTATAAATCTTATCAGATTAATAAATATATTCTTTTACCTGATTATAATTAATATAATAATAAGATATATTAATTTATTCTAAAAAATAAAAAATTAAAAAACCTAGTTAATATATATAGAGAGACATGTATCTTTATATTTTTTAAAAATAAAAAATTTTAAAAAAAAAAAAGTAATATTATAAATCTCTATTAATTAATTTATTAATAAAATAAATTTATTAAATAAAAAATATTAATAAGAACAGCACTTGAACAAAGCTAAACTATTATTTAATATAATTAAAAATTATTATTATAATATCTAGAATAGCTATATATTACATGACTATCTACTATTAAATCTATTATTAAAAATATATTTAAAATATATAGAAATCTCAGGATCAACTACTAATCTATTCTAAAAAATATATAATATAATATACAGAAAATAAAATATATAAGAATATTTTCTTATATATTTAATTAATTCTATTTTTTATACTTAATATTATTATTTTTAAATAATTATATATTTAGAAAACTTAGCTACAGAATATTTATCTATACTTATTTATAGATAACTGTATAGTATTATTTAGTCTTATTTCTTTTCTCTTATTTATAATCTAGTTATTTCTCAGATAATTATTAGTCTGATATCTTTTTAATCCAGTTCAACAGTATATATACCAGTGAAGCTAAGCTAACCGGGGCAGGAAAGCAATCCTAGGGTTTGACAATACTTTAATTATATTACTTATTATTATATTATCTTTTCTTTTAAAACTAGCTGTTCTTAGTCAGGAATATATTATTATTTTTATAATTTAGTATAAACTTATCAGTCTCAGTAGTAGCTAACTACTACAGTAATTACTTAGGAAGTCTAGAATAAATAAAATATTTAATATAATAATTTTACAGATAGAATAAAATATTCTTAGAATTTCTAGCTAATTATTATATATAATCTATTTTATTTAAAATAAGTTATTTAATTCTGTATTATAGATATTTATAATATAAATAATTAATAATTATTTCTTTAACTTTCTATTCTGTCTAAATATTAATCTTAATAAAAATTATAATATTCTAAATCTAATCAGATAAAATCTTTAATAAGTTTTATAAATATAATTTTTTAAAATAAAAGATCAGATACACGCATATATTCTTTAAAAAATAAATCTTATATATATTATCTATCTTTTTAATAATTAGAATAAATTTATATTAATTATCTGAAAGCTTCTGTAAGGATTAATTCCAGTATTAATTTTTTATATTAATAAAGATTTTATTCTTAATATTAAAATTCTCTAGATAATATTAATAATTTACTTATTAAATCTACTAGTCTTAAATCTTTTAAATACTTTTTTAAATAAAGAGCTAGATTTATTTTATCTAATAGATAAATTCCTGTGCCTGATCTCAGGAAACTATATATAATAAAAAATTTATGAAAAATATTTAATTAAATAATATTCTAGATTTATAACTTTTTTTAATTATAAATATTTAAATATTAATAAAAATAAAATTAATAAAAATAATAATATTTGAAATTATTAATAGAATACAGCAGAATAATAAATTAGTTTTTTTAGATTATTTTATTATTTAATTAATAAAATCTAATATACTAGTACAGAACTTAGTAAATTTATTAAAATCTATTTTATAATTTATAACCTGGGCTATAATTATTTTTTTTTAATTTAAAAAATAATTATTAATATAAATTATTTTTTTAATAAATCTTAATAATACTTATCTCTACTGCTAAGTATCAGAATATAAAGATAAAGTTATAAAATTTATTTTTAAATATTATCTTTAACTCTTAGTATTAATATCAGGTATTATAAATTTTATTTAAATTAATAAAAATTATTTTTAAATACTTTAGTATATTAGTAATATTCTTATAAAAATCAGTTACTTCAGAATAAAATTAGAGAATTAAATATTTTTAAATATCTTCTTTACAGCAGCTGTTTATATATTGTGACGGGCTAAGAAGCCGGGAGGACTACATAAGGTACAGTAGTTAGTAGAGAAGTTGAATTTATTAAAGAAAGAATTATTTAATTTACAGATAAATTAATTTTTCTTATAAATAATTCTCCTGGGAGTTTTTTTTTATAATTCTAATAAACTTTTTTATTATTCTAGAGATTTCTATTCTTTTTATAGATATCTCCAGGTCAAGATCCAGAACCAGATAAATTAGAATATAGATATTCTGATTCTAGATAATTAATAAAATCTAATCTTTTTTAATCATTACTCTTTCTACTGTAATACAGCTAAATTAATATAGATTTCTTAAGATAAAATAGATAAATAGAATTATATTAATATTTATAAGTCTTAGTATTATAAAGCTCAGTTACTAATTCTTATATAGATCTAATATATTTCTTTTATTTAATTAAAAATATTTTTTTATAGCTGTATTTTCTTTAGAATATATTTTTCTTATTTATTATTTTTTTAATAATATATTCCTCAGTGCTGTCTTCCATAATAATAATATTTAATTATTAATTAATTATTTTTTAAATAAATAGAGAGTCTGTAGCAGCAGGTCAAAGTAGATTAATATAAAATATTAAATAAATTCTAGATAATATATCTAATTTATATATATATATTCTAATCTATTCCAGTACTATGAACTTTGTATTTTACTAATCTAATTTTTTATTAAATTAATTAATTATAATATTTTTTAGATTTAATTAGATCTTATTATTTTCTTTATAGCAGGAAGCAGGATTTTATTATTAATTAATATATTATTTCTGTATTTTTTATATTATTACTATTATTAAACTAGTAATATCTCAGGTCTTTTAAAATTTATTAAGAATAATTTTAATCTACTTTTAAAAATTTCTAGCCTGGTTATATTTTGGAAAATCTACTTTAATATTTAAGTTTAAGAATTTTATATAGAAGCTATATTATAAAAAAAAAAATTTATTTTTATTAATATAAAGTCCTAGTTATTTAAAACTAGCTATATTAAAAATAATAATTTTTATTAATTAATTTATTATTAATTTACAAAGTATTATAAAAAAATCTTAATAATTATAATTTAATATTCTGTTACTCTATCTATTTCAGAATAATAAATAATAAAAAGATATTATTTAATATCCAGGATCTTATATAAAATTATCTATAATTTATTTATAAACTAAAAGCCGCGGTCTGAAACTATTAACTAAAATATTTTATAATAATTATAAAATATTTAAATAAATATATTTATAAAGTCTTTTATATTTATACTCAGAATAATTTTAATAATAATATCTTTAGTTAACCAGTCAGTAATAATTATAATATTTTTATAATTTTAAGACTCCGGGAGGTCTACTAGGAAGTTAATAATAATATTTTATTAAAATTAATTAAAGATTAATAATAATTTTAAAAGATCTTACTTACAGTTTTTTCAGATATAATTAATTTTATAATTATTATAATTATAATAGAACTAGTAGATATCTTTACTTATATTTAATTAATAATAATAATAAATAATTATTTTATAAATCTAGTCCTGTCTGGAGTATCCAGTAATTATATTATTATAAATTTTTTAAATAATCTGAATTTATAAAGACTCTGAATTAGAGATCTAGACTTATTTTTAAAAAAATAAATATTAATTTATATCTAGCTGGTACTTTATAATAAAGACTTTTAATTTTAATTATTTAAAGAGCTTAGGCCTATTTTCAGTTATTATTTTATAATATTTTTTTAAATTTTTATTAACCTGTTCTACTTGTTTCTATAGATTATTTAATATTAATTTCTCAGATTTTAAGCTAATAGAGATTTCTTTATTAAAAATTTTATTAATAAATATTATATAGATAAGCTCTTCTTCGGGTATAGAATAAAATAATTAGATTTTTTAATTTATAATATACTTATTTTTCTTCTTGGGCATGTCCTGAAATCTTTAAAATAAAATATTTAATTAAATATTTATTATCTCTGAGTAATAATTAATTATAAAATTAAAATAATTTAAGAATTAGACTTAATATATCTATTATTCTGTGAGCTGCTATTAAATTATAAAATATTTTAGATTTTAATAATTATTAAGAATTTTAAAATAAAAAAATATAATAAGCTCCAGCTTCTATTTCTATAAAATTTAGATAATTATTAACAATTTTTTATTATAAATCTAGTAATTATACTCTATAGACAGATTTTTCTTTAAAAAATATACTACCAGATAAAGAATTTCTTGATTATTCTATTAAAATAATATTTTTTCTGTATATTATCTAGAGAAATTAATTTTTACTAGTATTTTCTATTCAGGATTCTAATAAATAAGAATAAAAGTAATAATAAAGATTTTTTTAAGAATTTTAAATATTTTTTAGGTCTCTGGTATCTAGCTGAACTTAATATTTTTTTTAATAAATTATATTAAGAATTTTAAATAGATCTTCTAGTCCTTAAAAAATTATTAATAAAAGTTAATAAATTCTAGAAAAATTCTAATATTATAAATAATCTTTAATATCTTCTAGTCTTGTATAACCTGGATTTTAATAAAATTTATATAGATTTTTTTCTTTACTTTAATAATAAATTCTAGATATTTTATAATAGTTATCTTAAATTTATATTTATTAATATTTACTTAAAGATTTATATTTTATAAATATTCCAATATTTATTATACCTGGATATAGTATATAGCCAGACTTTTATTTATAAAAATAAAAATATTATTAATATAGATAAAGTAAAATTTATTAAAAAATTTCTGTAAGATCTAGTTAATATATTACTAGAATATATTTAAATAATTAATAAGTCTGAATAAGATTACCAGTTATTTAAATAATTTAAAATAAATATGAAATACAGTTTTCTATTTATTTTTTTCTTTAATTTAAATATAATAAAAGGCTTAGATAATATCTAGTTTAATATAATAATAGATCTTTGAAATATATTAAAAGATTTCTTAAATAAATAATAAAAAATACTAGTCTTTTATAATTATCTAATTAAATACTTAGTAATTTATATAAAAATATAAATTATTATTAGATTTTAAAATAAATAGCATGAGCACGGCTGCTGGAAAATTATTAATTCTTATAAATTCTTTTTTTAAAAGATTAATTAAAATCTTTTATAATATTAAAAGTTCTAATCAGTTTATCTAATAAAAAAGATTTTAAAAGATTTTCTTTTTCTTTCTTTTAATATTTTTAATTATTTTTATAACATGGTCCACCCCCGGGTAATAAAATAATAAAATATTTATTATTATTTTATTAAAAATATTTAAATACTTATAATAAGAATCTGGTAGCTTATTTTTTATTTCTATAAAATTTTTTAACTAGTTAAATTTATAAAGAACTTTATTAATATCTACTAAACTTATTATAAATAATTTTATTAAATTTTTTTTTTTTTTTTAATTCTTTTAAGTGCACCACGTGTTAGCAGAAATTATAAATAATATTAAAAAATAATTTTATTCTTATCTGTATTATATTTCTACTCCTGTATTTTAAATATAAAGTATAAAATTTTTAACTTAAAATATTATATCCTGATACTTTATTTACAGAAGTTTTAATATAATATTATATTTATATATATATGGCAGGATGTAGAGATATATATATTTTTATAAATTTTTATTTATATTTAATAATATTTTTATTAATTTAGTTATACAGGTTTTCTTTTTTTTAAATTTTTTAATACTTTAAGATTTAATAGAGATGTACTCCAGTTTATTTTTATTTATAAAATTCTAGTTAATTATTTTATAAAATATATAACTAGTATTAATTAAGATATTTATAAAATAAATTCTATTAACTAATCTTAATATAGAGAAGATATAATAGTCTTTAAATTTTTAAATCTTTTTCTTAAATTTTTTATAATTATAATTAATTAATATATACCCCCCCAGGTGATGATCCAGGGAAACTATATTTTTTTTAAAATTAAAGATTATTAAATAACTAGACTTTTTAATACTTGACTAGTTTTGTTAGCTGGATTATCTTTAAATAAAATCTAATAAATCTTGTTTTTTAAATTTTAAAAATACTATAATAACAGATAAAAATATTTAGTAATATAATATTTTAAGAACCTGTAATATAGATAAAGTCTTATTTTATAATATTTAATTAATATTTCTTTTAATATTTATTAAATTTATTAAACAGGTCTTGTACTTGCTACTATAAATTTCTAATTTATAATATTATTTATAATTATTTTCTTAAAAATATTACCTGTCCAGGTATTTAAATATTTTAATTATTTTTTTAAAAATTAGTTTATCTCTGTGAGTTTATCAGTTATTTATTTAATTTATTAATAAAAATTTTTAAAGTCTGGTTTCTATTTAATACCTATTATTTATTAATAAATATTATTATTTAAGACTTAATATAGGAGAATTTTTTTATTTAAATTTTTTTAATTATATCTTCTGGCTTTAATTAGCAGGCTGTTAACTTCTATTAAAAGATTATTAATTATTTAATTTTTTTATTTAAGAATAGATAGCTTACTGATAACTTTTTTTTATTAAATTAGATTTTTATAAATTAATTTAAGATAATTAATTAAAGCTATAACTAAGAAGAATAGAATCTTATAATTAATCTTTATTTATAGATTAATCTTTATTTTAATTTTTTTATTTAAAAATATAAATATATATCAGACCTGTTCAGCTGGTATACTAATAAATTATTAATTAATTCTGATTTTTATTTATATATTATTAAACTAATTTAAAAATTTATTTTTATTTTTTCTATCAAAGTTCACAGATATTAATAACTTTAATTTCTTTATATCAGCCAGATCTTGGACTGGTACTGATACTAATACTAATATTAATATAAATAAAAATATTATAATAAATATCTGAGAAGACAGAAATTAAATATTAATAAATTATTTAATTTATTTAAGACTGGTCTTAATCTTATTATTTATTATTATATTTTATTAGAAGATAATATATTATATTTTTATATTTTAGATTATTAGTTCTTTGATATATTTAGCTAACTGGTTAATAATATTAACTTAAATAATATCTTTATAATAATTAAAAATATTTATTAATTTATTATAGTTATTACATATTGCCGGTCTATTATCTAATAAATATTTTAAAAAAAAATAAATTTAAAACTATAACAGGCTAAGAAGCTGGAAGGATTATATAAAATATAATAATTAATAAAAAAATTAAATTTATTAAAAAAAGAATTATTTAATTTATAGATAGATTAGTTTTTCTTATAGATAACTCTCCTGGAAGTTTTTCTTTATAACTCCAGTAAATTTCTTTATTACTCTGAAGATTTCTATCTTTTTTACAGGTATCTCTGGGTCAAGGTCCAGAACCAGACAGGTCAGAACATAGATATTCCGATTCCAGATGGCTGACAGGGCCTAGCCCTTTTCATATATATATATTGAATAATTAAAATAATTAGATAATTTATATTAATTTTTAATTTTTATTATATTATAATCAGCCAGTCTTTAAAAAGCAGGATTTTTCTATTATTAAATACTAAAAAATTAAAAATCTTTAAGAATTTCTTAGATTCCGGAGTCTCAGTTTTCTGATTATTATAAATTATATAATATATTATTAATATTATTTATATATTATATTCCTGAAGAGTATTATCACGCTTTTTAATAAGTTTATTATATTCTTAAATAAAAGTATTATATTTATTAATTATAGTATTTAATTCTATTTCTATCTTATTCATGAGATTAAGAACTAGATTAAAAGTCTTTTTAACATTTTTCTTATATATCTTACTAAATTCTTTCTGGATAATTTTTTTATAACTATTATTTTCTTTATTTAATAAAATAATTAGATATTATTATAAATTCTTTTTTTATAAAGTAGAGCTAGCCCTGTTTTCTCTAGCTATTATAATTTAAAATAATTATTATTTAATTATTTTTTTTTAAAATTCAGTTCAGGCTGTTCTATTTTAATTATTTTAATATTATTGAATATATATCAGATAAATACTAACAGTCTTACTAGATAACTAGCTACTTATAATATTAATTAATAAAACAAATAATTAATAGAATATTTAATATTATATAAAAGCTAATTAAATAATTATATTTAGTATATCTAGACTAGAATATCAAACATGAGGGGAAAAGGAAAAGAAGTATAAGAGAATATATATAAATAATAAAGATAAATAAGTAAGATAAAGTAAATAGAATAAATAAATAAGATTATATATAATTAACAAAGTAAATGAAAACTATGTTATATATTATGTCATGTGTCTTAATTACATCACTCACCATCACAAATAATACTAATAACTTTATCTTTACTGTGGCTTTGATTACTAGTAAAATATTATTTTTTATATTATATATTTTAATAAAAATCTTGTAGTAGCTGTTACTGTTTTTATCTAAAAAATCTTATAAATTTTTAAGATTATTTTCTAGGTATAGATACTTGCTCTATCAAGTTAATAATTAATTAAAAATAATAAGATTAAATATATTAAAAATATTTAATAAAAACTTATTTAGATTTCTTGATTAGCTTTTTAAATAACTCTATAAATAATTTTCTAGAGAAAATTATTATATAAAAATATTTAAAATATTTATCTATATAATATATTTAAATATAGATTTTTCTAGATTTTTGTAGTATTATTTTTTTATAATACTTAAAATATTTACCTGTAAATAATTAGATAAAGAGATTTTAATTATTACTATACCTAGAAAGAAATATAACTTAGTAAATAATAAAATATAATTATATAATTATTTATATATTTTATTTATTTTAATAAATAGTACAGAGCTTAGTATTATTACTAAAGCTAGTATATATTTTAGAAATTTACTATAATAAATAACTAGTAGTATTATTACTTATAATATTATTATTAAAAACTTCAGTTAAAGTACTCTAGCTGAAGAATTCTATAAAAAATTTATCTAAAATACTCTAGCTGGAGGATCTAGCCAAAGTTATTTATTTATTCTTATTATAATAATAAATTTAACTACTAGAATATTTCTGACCTGTTTTACTTATATAAAAGTTTTCTGTATAAAGCTCTGTATAGGACTCTATATAGAAATTTTAATTAAATTATATATTAGATTTTATATTAAGTCTTATACCGGGTCTTTTATAAAAACTAATACTAGTAAGATTATGATATAAATACTAGAAATTATAAAAAAAATTAATACTATAGAAGTTGTACTGGCTGCAGTAACTATAAAAATAATTAAATTAAATATAATTAGATTAGATATATCAGACTGTTTTTTTTAGAAATTATATTTTTAAATTATTTTAAAAACTGTAAAGATAAGTTTTTTTATTTTTATTTTTATATTACTTAATCTAGATATTCTTGTTAAATATAATATTTTTCTAAATTAATCTAGTAAGATTATGTATAATTAATATATTTATATAAATCTAATTATAACTTAATCTTGTAATATTTCTTATTATAATTTTTAATAGAATATAAATATATTATTTTCTAAATTATATAAATAGAATTAGTATGTCTGAAGTAGTAGTAGTAATTATATTAAAAAATCTTATAATATAAATTATATAGCTCTGTTCTTAGAATAAGATTTTTCAAAAATATTTAATCTTCCAGAATACTATTCGTGTTATATAGGTTTTAGAAGATAATAATTAAAAAGAAATTATATTAAAATAATTTTAAATTATTACAGGCCTATTTTGGTAATAGAATTTAATTTTTAATATTTAGATTAATCTATAGTAGATCTTTTTTAAGCTGTTTTATTATTAAAAAAAAAGAAATAGAAATAAGATAAAAATACTATAGATTAAAATTATATATTAATAATTAATAATATAAATAAACTTACTGAGAGATAAAAAAGGAAGCCAGGCTATATTATTATATATAAGTTTTTCTTATTCTATAACTGTATTAATAAAAAAGTTAATATTTTTATTCTAAAATATTTTAATAGTAGTAATCTTAGTAAATAATATTATTAAAGAATTTTAATTAAAAAGATTTTGTACTTTTTATTAAACTGTAAAATTAAAGATAATTTTATAAAAAAGATTTAGTATATTGTCAAACCCTAGGATTGCTTCCCTGCCCCGGTTAGCTTAGCTTCACTGGTATATGTACTGTTGAACTGGATTAAAGAAATATTAGATTAATAATTATCTGAGAGATAACTAGATTATAGATAAAAGAAGAAAAGTAAGACTAAATAATATTATATAATTATCTATAAATAAGTACAGATAAATATTCTATAACTAAACTTTTTAAATATATAATTATTTAAAAATAGTAGTATTGAGTACAAAAAATAAAACTAATTAAATATATAAGAAAGTATTCTTATATATTCTATTTTTTATATATTATATTATATACTTTCTAGAATAAATTAATAATTAATTCTGAGATTTCTATATACCCTAGATATATCTCTAATAATAGATTTAATAATAAATAATTATATAATATATAGCTGTTCCAGGTATTATAATAATAATTTTTAATTATATTAAATAATAATTTAGCTTTGCCTGAGTATTATTCTTATTAATATTTTTTATTTAATAAATTTATCTTATTAATAGATTAACTAACAGGAATCTGTAATATTACTTTTTTTTTTTAAGATTTTTTATTTTTAAAAAATATAAAGATGTATGTCCCTCCATGTGTATTAATTAGATTTTTTAATTTTTTATTTTTTAAGATAAGTTAATATATCTTGTTATTATACTAATTATAATTAAGTAAAAAAATATATTTATTAATCTGATAAAATTTATAAGAATAATTATATTATTAAAAATTTCTGTAAATATTGTTTCTTAAAAGATATTTTTTATATTATAAATTTAAAAAGTTAGAATTATGCAGCTTACACTCATTATAATTAAAAATATAAAAAATAATTTTATAATAATAAGAAATAAAATAAATTAAAATAGAATTAATTAAAGATATAAAATAAACTTGCTGAAGCTTTAACTAAATAAATCTATATTTTTACTAAAATAATTTATTTATTTAAATAATAGCAGTTCTTAAAAGATTATAGTAAACAGATACTGGATTATAACTTAAATATATTAAAATAATTAGATAAGAAGAATTTTCTAAATACTAAGAATTTCTAAAAGCTGGAATATTTAATTAATAAATATAATATTATTTAATTTACTACTATATCAGATAATTCTAGTCTAATTTAATTAATTAATTTCTCTTTTTTCTAAGTAAATCTTAATTTATTTATTAATAATACTTTTCTACAAGCCAGTAACAGCCTATTAAATTCTTAATAGATTTTTATATATTTTTTAAGATATTATATTTTTTCTATTTTATTAAGTAATATGACTTACTACTAATTTTCTTATAATTTAGAATTTTTTTAATTTTATATTTTTATTTAATATTATTATTAATTTTTATATTTTCTATGATTCTAGTATTTTTTGGTACAGATTCTAATAATAAGATATAAAATATTAGATAAATTTTATTTATTAATTTTAATAGTCTTAACTTATAATTAACTGGTTTTTTCTTTTTTTTAATAATAAATAATTCTAGTTTATAATAATTAAGTTTCTAACTTAATTATTTTATTTTAATATTTTTATAAAATAAAAATATTTTTTTTTTTCTAAATTAGGTTTCTTTCTATATCAGTAATCATAGTAGATCTTACTTTATAAATTTATAAATTTAATATTTTAAAATAACTAAGTATATATATATCTTATAAATATAATAATATTTTCAGTTATATTAGTAACTAGTTATTTTCTTAATAATATTTTTAAGAATCTTAGATAGTAACTATAGTTAGTATAAAATAATAAAATTTTAATAATTAAATAATTAATATTATTATATAAAAATTATATTATAGGTAACAGGTCTGCCTAATTATCTTATTAATAATTAATATAATATTTTAAATATTATTTAATTATTTAATTAACTTTTTTTATTTATCTATTTATCTGAGAATAATAAGCTATTATTATTTATTTTTTAATTTCTATAAGATCTATAAATAATCTCTAGAATTTTAAAATAAATAGCTTATTTCTGTCTGATATAATATATTTTAATATTTTATAATTTATAATAATATTTCTTAAAAATAATTTTATTATTTATATTATTATTATTATTATTTTATTTAATACAAGATAAATATACTTGGTAAAGTAATTAGTAATAACTATAATAATATTATATTCTTTTAATTCAGGTAATAATCTAATAAAGTTAATTATTATCTATTTTTATAATTATTATAATATCTCTTATATTTATATTTATTTATAAAATTAATATTTTACAAGCTTATTTTTAATATATATTTTATATTATTTAATATAATTATATATCTTTTATCTGAGGTTCAGAATATAGTAATTTTTAATAATTAATTTTATAGTTTTTTTAATTTCTAGATAATCTTTAAGTAATTTATCATAATATATAACCACTATTTTTATTCTTATATTAATTAGTATAAAAATTAGTCTGTAGAAATAGATTAATTTTTTTTTATTAATAATAATTTTATCTGGTGAGCTCCTACTTATTTTCTAGAATATTTTATTATTCTTAATAATATTAATTAATTATTTAATTAAATTATTACTGATTTTTAGTATTACTATAAGATTAGTTTTATTATAGCTGATTAATCTATTCTTATTTTATTTTAAAATAGCTGATTTAATAGTCTTTTCTCTTATTTTATAATTTAATCTATAATTTAATATATTTATATATTTATTCTCTGTTCTCTTGCAGTATATAATATAGAAATTATATTATAATAAAACTTTTATTTATCTTACCTGTCTTCTAGTTAACTTTTTAATTATTATAAAATAAATTAAATTCTTATAATTTATTTTTATAATAATAGTATATTTTACTCCTTCAAGATAAACTTTTTATTATTTAAATATTATTATTATAGCTAGTAATTTCTTGTCATAAATATTATAATCAAATTTTATTTAAACTAATTTTTTTAAATAAAATATAATTAATCTAGATTTTTTATTATCTTCTGGCTGCGTTATACACATGTTAATAATATAATCTAATATATTAATTTTAATAATAATTTTCTTTTCTAAGTCATGCTGCACTAATACTGGTAATATAATAAATTAATATTTAATATTTTTAAATATATACTGCTATAGTTTTCTTTATTTATATTCTTATATTTTTTTTTATAAGCTTGAATAATAATATTATATAAATAATATATTTATCTATAAATTATTAATAATAATTAATTAATTTAATAAATTACTAAAGCTCTTTTAGATTTTTAAATTAAGATCAGTCTTATATAGCTTATATTTTAATTTACTTAGTATAAATTTTTTTTATAAATATTTAATATTCTAGAAATTCTGTTTCCTGTATATAGAATTCATATTTTTTTAATTTATATTAGAATTAATATAGTTATAACTTATATAATATAAATCTTATATATTTAATATATTTATTCTTAGTTTTCAAGAAAACTAAGATATTATCTAAATAAATAATTATGAATTTATTAAGATATTTTTCTAATATCTTATTAATAAATTATTAAAATATTACAGGTGTATTAATTAATCTGAATAATATAATTAAATATTTAAAATATCTATATTTTATTCTGAATATAGTTTTTTATTTTTTTTTATAATATATATATAATAATACGCATCTGTGATATCAAGCTTAATAAACTATTTTATTTCTTATATTTTATTCTAGATTTCTAAGATTAAGAATAATAAGTAATAATTTTTAATTATAATTATATTAAGTAATTAGTAATCCATGTATAGCTGTAGACTGTTATTTTTTTTTAATATAAATAAAATTTTATGTTCTGCAGGTGATTTTAATAATTTAATATTATTTTTTATTAATTAATTATTAATATATTCTTATAATATCTATGATTTCTTTTTAAATATTAGATAAATCTTTTTATATACCAGTAATTTTCCTTTTTTAATAAAGATAATATAGTTATACTTTTTATACTAAGATAATTTAAATTATTCTAATTATTTAAATAGATTCTTGAATTTTTTATATTATAATAAAATATATAAATTACTTCTGATTATAGCTAGAAGTTCTTATAAATCTTATAATTTTATATTAATATATTTAGATCTTTATTTATTCTGAGCTCCTGATCTTATATTATTAAATTTAAATTCTTATATTTAAATTTTTTATTATTTTGTATTATTAGTTTTAAATTTTTATTTTTATATTTTAATTTTTAAATTAATATTTTTAATATTATATTTTTAATATTTATTTATTATTACTAGTACTTATTCCAGTAGCTTCTTAAGCTAATTCTATTATAATAATTTAGTTACTATTATTATTTATATAATTATATTTAAAATATTACTTTTCTCTAAATTTTCTCTAGTACCTGGTATATTAGACTTTTATAATATTCTTAATTTTTTTATAAATTATTTAATTCTTATTTTAATCTTTTACTGGCTAGCAGGCTGTACAGATCTAGATTTTATATTTAATTTTTATAAATATTATTTTAAATAATTATAATTTATAAACTGGAGTTCTTTAATTTTCTAATTAATTTAAGAATTATAATTCCTGAGCCATGGAATTCCTAATATAATATTATATTATTCTAATAATATTATATTAAAATCTATATATTTAAAATAATTTATTACAGTTATAGATACAGTTCCTAACTTAATTATTAATATAAAAATTTCCAGATTTTCTTTATTTAATTTTATAATTAATTCTGGTTTCTTTTTCTGTTTTCTAAATATTCTAAGTTATTATATAAATTATAGATTTATAAAATTTCTAGTTATACTAGAGTCTACTAGTACTTAAGCTAGTTAATCTAATATAATTATTTAGATTTTTAGATATTTTTTTAATTTAATAGCTGCTAACTGCTGTTCTGGTTAATTAAATTTTATTAATTTTAAATATTTTTATAGAAATCTTGAGCTTTCTATTTTTATAATATAATATATTAAATATTAATTATTAAAATATATTATTTAATATATTATATTATAATATAAATATTATCTGTACTTTATATATATATATCTATAATTAAAATATAAGTAGTAATTTTTTCTAGTCTCTATTATTTTTGATATTTTTAACTAGTAATTTATAATATATTTTTAATTATAATATATAGAGTACATGTTTATATAATATATAATTTAAAAAAATTTATTATATTTTCAGTATTTTTTACTTCTTTTATAATATTTATATAAATATCTTTTATAATTATATTATAAATCTACTTCTGCCACTTCTACCTTCTAGCTAATCTTAAATAAATAATAATAATAATTTATATTATTTTATCTATATATTAGACAAAATTCTGGATAATAAAAATATTTTTATAAATATATTTTCTAGTCTTTATTTTATATTTTCTAATATCTTAGATCCCAATATAAATAATACTATATAATTTTTTTAAATTCCAGATAAAACTATACTAGATTCTTCTTAAACTTCTTTATAATATAATTTAATTAATAAAAAATATTTTTTTTATTTTTTTAATTTTCTTTATTTTTATCCCGGCATGTTAGATATAATTTATTATTTTCTAATAAAGATTTTTCCAGAATATTAAATATCTTATTAAATCTTTTTTTACTGGATTCAAGATCTTCTAGTTAAATATTATATTTTTTATTTAAAAAATTAAATTTATCTTAAATTATATCAGAATATTTATTTTCTAGAATAGGCTTATTACTGCTACTAATTTCTGCGGGCTAATTAAATAATTTAAATAATTAGTAATTTTCTTATAATTTTAATAATACTATTAGCTTATTTATAGTAGCCTGTTATCTTAACTGGTTTTAATATATTTTATTTATTAATATTAATAATTATTCTTATTATATAATTTATAACTTTTTATTATTTAATATCTATATTATAATTTCTATTTATATTTTTAATAAACAGACAGTAATATTATAAACTTTTCTAATCTAATTTTTAATAATTTTCAGCTGCTTCTAAAACTATTATTATTTTTATTTATAATTTTTTAATTAATAATTTATTTTATTATAATTAAAATATAAATAGTTCTTTTTATATTTTTTAAACTTCTTCTTAGAAATTCTGTTTTATTAAGTCTGATACTATATTATATCTAATTTTATTAATTTTAATTTATAAAGATTTTTATATTCTAAACTTCTAGATTATGCTGGCTGTTTATTATTAATTTAATAATTTTATTAATTATTTTATTAAAATATAGATTTATTAGTCTATTAATCTTTCTTCTATTTTATATTATATTTATATAATTTATTATTAATTTTAACTGCTGCTGTAATTATTTATTATAATATTTTTAATTATTTTTATTAAATAAGTTTTTCTTAAATCTTTATTTTAAATTTTTTTTTAAAATATATAATATAAGTATCTTTATTCTAATCTAGATAATTAATAATTTATAAGAATTTAAAAATATATTTAGATACTGATTCTATTTACTTAAATTATTATAATTTCTATTTAATATTTCATGCTGTATTGATATCTCTAAATATTTATTTAAAATATTTTTTAAATTTAATATAATTAGTAAAGATTTTTTTAATATTATTATTCTAGTCCTCCACTGGCTTTTCCTGGTATTTATAAATATATGGCTTAAACTAATTGAATACTATTCTAGTTAAATAAATAAATATAAAAAAAATCTTATTAATCTTATTTTTAAGCTTTTTTTTATTTATATTAAAATATAAGTCTAGCTGGATTAAGAAAGTCTTAAACTTTAATTTATTATTATTAAATAATTCTAGTAGTCTAATTTTAATAAACTTAATTATTAAATAATCTTTAAATAACTGATTTTATTATTTTAAGATAATAATATTTTCTTATAACTAACTAATTATATCTATTAATTTCTGTATTATTAGACCCTGCTGTTATTTTTTTTTTTAAATATTAAAATCTTATTATAAAATATATAATAAGCTTAAGATTATTAATATAATAGATAATTATATTAATAAATACTCATGTTAATTAATATTTAATATATTAAATTCTAGAATTATTTTTTTGTCCCAGTTAGCTTAGCTTTATTAATATATATATTATTAAACTAGATTAAGAAGATGTCAGACTAATAATTATTTAAAAAATAATTAGATTATAAATAAGAAAAAAAAAATAAGATTAAATAATATTATATAATTATTTATAAATAACTATAGATAAGTATTCTGTAGCTAAACTTTTTAAATATATAATTATTTAAAAACAGTAATATTAAATACAAAAAACAGAATTAATTAAATATATAAGAGAATATTTTTATATATTTTATTCTTTATATACTATATTATATACCTTCTAGAATAGATTAATAATTAATCTTGAGATTTCTATATATCCTGAATATATTTCTGATAATAGATTTAATAATAAATAATTATATAATACATGGCTGTTCCAGGTATTATAATAATAATTTCTAATTATACTAAATAATAGTTTGGCTTTGCCTGAGCACTGCTTTTATCAGTACTTTCTGCCTGGCGAGTCCGCCTTACTAGTAGGTTAACTAGCAGGGGTCCGTAACAAAAAGTTTTTAAAGATTAATTTATTTATATGTCTTTATATAATAGTCAAAATTTAGATTTATTTATTATAATATTACTTAAAATTATAGATTAAAAATATATATTAAATTAAAATTATATATTATATAATTAAAACCACATAGGCTGTGTATATATATTATAGATTTTATAAATAAAAATTATATTTAAATTTTTTAAATATAGTAATTGCCTACAAGTATTTTATAATAATTATATTAATATTAATAAAATACTTTATAAAAGTTAGTTATTAATCTAGAATAATTTTAAGTAATTTAACCGACTTTTGTACAGGGACTTCCTGATTTCTAAGAATTAGAAATTTATTATAGTCTCTGTAATCTTTTAGAGTAATAAGTCTCTCTGTCTGCTTGTTCTACAGAGAATAAAAATAGATTAATTAGAATTTTAATAGCTTGAATATTAATATATATATATATATATATATATATATAATTATTATATTATATTATTATTAAATCTTTATATTAGAATCTTATAATTCTGCTACTCTATAAAGTCTTTTATAATTATATTTATATTATTAATATATCTGATATTATTTATATTATTTAAGGAATCTCCTTGTATTATAATATTTATATTATAAAAAATATATAAAATTAGAAAAAATAATAATTCTTACAGAATACTTATATTAATCTGGATATATGGTATAATATATTTTAATAGAATTAATATTATATAATATTATTATAGAAAGCTCCAGAGCCAGTTAATATATATAAATAAAATATAATATTTATAAAAATTATATAGCAGCTGTTTATAAAACATATTATTAAAAACTCTAGAGATATTTTAAAAGAAAATAAATATTATATTTTCTATTTTTTATTTAATATAAATAATTTCTAGTATAATATATAAAGTAGTCTCTATATTCTAGTTCTTATAATCTTTAAAATAATTATTTAAAAATAGTTTATAGATTTTAACTAGATAACTCAGCTAGTTTATTAATAAGATCTTTATAATCTTACTAAGAATATTAAATAAAATAATTAATTAATAAATTTTTAATACAGAGTAATCAGATTTACTAGATTTATAAAAAATTATTATTTTAATTTTATAGAAATAAGCAGAGCAGTATCTAGTTTTTATATAATAATTAAAGAAATTAATTAATATAGAAATCAGGATCTTTAAAGTAATTTATAATATTTAATTAAAAATTATATTTAAGCTAGAAATCTTGTCCGGCTTAAGTATCTTAATAATTTAATTAATTTTATATTTATTAAATAAAGATATCTTGATTAGCTTAAAATAATAAAAATGATAGATATTATTAAGATTAACTGCTAGAAAAGATAAAAAAAATATTTATTAAGATTTTTATCTTTTTTTTCAGAAGATAATATATATTATTTAATATTTTTAATAAAAATATATATATTTAATAAACCTCCTGTTCCTTGGTCTCTTATATAATTTTTATATAATAATTATATTATTAATATCTGTAATTTACTATTAATAAATTATTTTATAATTTCTATATACAGTCTATTTATATATTCAGAATATTTTAAAATATATAATATATATTTACTTCAGGGCCTCGCAGCCAAAATATATATAGTAATCTATGATATTCTATTTAAAATACTTATTTAACTGTAGTAGTTTCTGTGACGGGCTAAGAAGCCGGGAGGACTATGTAAGGTACAGTAGTTCTCCCGGCTTCTTAGCCCGTCACAGTTTTGAATTCATTTCCTTTTAAAGTATCTATCAGATAATAAACTGGCAATATATAATAATTATAATAAATTAATAGATACTTCCAGCTACTATAAAAGCACTACCTAAGCTGATATCATTAACCAGTTAGTTAAATATATTAAAAAACTAATAATTTAAAATATAAAAATATAATATATCATCTTCCAATAAAGCATGATAACAGATAATAAGATTAAAGCTAATCTTAAGTAGATTAAATAATTTATTAATATCTGACTCTTATTTTCTTAGATATTTACTACAGTATCTTTATTTATATTAGTATTAGTATTAGTATTAGTACCAGCCCAAGATCCAGCTAATATAAAGAAATTAAAGTTATTAATATTTATAAACTTTGATAGAAAGAATAAAAGTAAATTCCTGAATTAGCTTAATAATATATAAATAAAAATCAGAATTAATTAATAATTTATTAATATACCGGCTGAATAAATCTGGTATATATTTATATTTTTAAATAAAAAAATTAAAGTAAAGATTAATCTATAAATAAAGATTAATTATAAGATTTTATTCTTCTCAGTCATGGCTTTAATTAATTATCTTAAATTAATTTATAAAAATCTAATTTAATAAAAAAAAATTATTAGTAAGCTGTCCACTTTCAAGTAGGAAAATTAAATAATTAATAATTTTTTAATAGAAGTTAACAGCTTATTAATCAAGACTAAAAAATATAATTAAAAAAATTTAAATAAAAAGAATCTTTTATATTAAGTTTTAAATAATAATATCTATTAATAAATAATAGATATTAAATAAAAATCAGATTTTAAAAATTTTTATTAACAAGTTAAACAGGTAGCTGATAAACTTATAAAAATAAATTAATTTTTAAAAAAGTAACTAGAATATTTTAATATCTGGACAGGTAATATTTTCAAGAAAGTAATTATAGATAATATTATAGATTAAAAGTTTATAATAGTAAGTATAGGATCTGCTTAATAAGTTTAATAAATATTAAAAGAAATATTAATTAAATATTATAAAACAAGATTCTATTTATACTACAGATTCTTAGAATATTATATTACTAGATATTTTTATCTATTATTATAGTATTTTTAAGATTTGAAAAGTGAAGTCTACTAAGCTCTACTTAAAAATAATCTAGTTAGTAAAGCTAATCAAATACTAAAGAATTCAGTTATTTAGTAGATTCTAGTTTTAGAAAAAATATAATTCTTTTAAATTATTATCTAGAAGAGCATATGCTAGTTAATTATAATTATAAAAAATTTAAAAAAAAGATTTAAGAATTTAAAAACTATTATATCTTTTCTATATTAAAATTAATTAATGAAATTTATTTTATAAATATTTTAATTAATACTAGTTATATATCTTACAGAATAATCAGCTGGAATTTTATAAATAGAAATAAATTAAAATATATTTCTATCAAACCCTAAAATATTAAAGAATTTAAAAAGAGAGAAGCCTGTGTAATTAAATTAATAAAAATATTATTAAATATAAATAAAAATTTATAAAAATATATATATCTTTATATCCTGCCACATATATATAAATATAATATTATATTAAAACTTCTATAGATAAAATACTAGAATATAATATTTTAAATTAAAGATTTTATACTTAACATTCAGAGTATAGGAGTAAAAGTATAATATAAATAAAAATAAAATTATTTCTTAATATTACTTATGATTTCCGCCAACGCGTGGTATATTTAGAAGAATTAAAGAAAAAAAAAAATTTAATAAAGCTGTTTACAGTAAGTCTGACAGATATTAATAAAGTCTTTTATAAATTTAACTAATTAAAAGATTCTGTAAAAATAGAAAACAAGTTACTAAATCTTTATTATAAATATTTAAATATTTTTAATAAAATAATAATAAATATTTTATTATTTTATTATCCAGGGATGGACTATGCTATTAAAATAATTAAGAATATTAAAAAAAAAAAAAAGAAGATTTCTTAGAATTCTCTTTATTAAATAAATTAATTAGAATTTTTAATATTATAAAAGATCTTAATTAATTTTCTAGAAAAAAAATTTATAAGAATTAATAATTCTCCAGCAGCCGTGCCTGTATTATTTATTTTAAAATTTAGTAATAATCTATATTTCTATATAAATTATTAAATATTTAATTAAATAATTATAAAAGATTAGTATTCTTTACTACTTATTTAAGAAATTCTTTAATATATTTTAAAGATTTACTATTATACTAAACTAGATATTATCTAGGCCTTTTACTATATCCAGATTAAAGAAGAAAATAAATAAAAAACTATATTTTATATTTACTTTAAATTATTTAAATAACTAGTAATTCTATTCAGACTTATTAATTATTTAAATATATTTTAGTAATATATTAACTGGATCTTATAAGAATTTCTTAATAAATTTTATTCTATTTATATTAATAATATTCTTATTTTTATAGATAAAAGTCTGATTATATATTATATTTAAATATAATAAATATTAGAATACTTACAGGATACAGATCTTTAAATAAATATTAATAAATATAAATTTAAGATAACTATTATAAAATACCTGGAATTCATTATTAAGATAAAAAAAAAATTTATATAGATTTTATTAAAATCTAGATTATATAGAACTAAAAGATACTGAAAATTATTTATAATATTAAAATCTTTCTAGAATTTATTAATTTTTATTAGTAGTTTCTTAAGGACTGGAGAGCTTACTTAAAATTTTTTATATAATTTATTAAAAAAAATATTAAGTTCAGCTGGATACCAGAGATCTAAAAAATATTTAAAATTTTTAAAAAGATTTTTATTATTATTTTTATTCTTATATATTAAAACTCTGAATAAGAAATATTAGTAAAAATTAATTTTTCTAGATAATATATAGAAGAAATATTATTTTAATAAAATAATTAAGAAGTTCTTTATCTAATAATATATTTCTTAAAAAAAAACCTACTTGTAGAGTATAATTATCAAATCTATAATAAGAAATTACTAATAATTATCTAAGTCTTACAGAAATAAAAACCAGAGCTTATTATATTTTTCTATTTTAAAATTCTTAGTAATTATTAAAATTTAAAATACTTTATAATCTAACAGTAGCTTATAAAATAATAAATATATTAGATCTAATTCTTAAATTATTTTAACTTTATAATTAATTATTATCTAAAAATAATAAATATTTAATTAAATATTTTATCTTAAAGATCTCAGAACATGTTTAAAAAGAAAAATAAATATATTATAAATTAAAAAATTTAATTATTTTATTCTGTATCTAAAGAAGAGCTTATCTATATAATATTTATTAATAAAATTTCTAATAAAAAAATCTCTGCTAGTCCAGAATTTAAAAAATTAATATTAAATAATCTATAGAAGCAAGCAGAACAGATTAATAAAAATCTAAAAAAATATTATAAAATAGTAGCTGAAGATAAGTCTAAACTTCTTAAATAATTAAAATTAAAAATCTTTATTATAAAATACTAGCTAGATATAAGCTAATACCTGCTTTTCTAAAAGTAAGTCTAGATTTTTAATTTAAAATTCTTATAAATTTAGATTATCTAAAAAATTTATAATAATATAATCACTGGATACTCCAGACAGGACTAGATTTATAAAATAATTATTTATTATTATTACTGGCTAAATATAAGTAAAGATATCTGTTAATTTTATTATAATTATAATAGCTGTAAAGCTAATTATATTTAAAAAGATTATAAATAAGATTTTTTAAAATTATTATTAATTTCTAATTAATCTTAATAAGATATCACTATTAACTTCTTAGTAAATCTTCTGGAATCTTAAAATTATAAAAATATTATAATTATCATTAACTAATTAATTAAAGATATTATTATTAAAGCTGTTCTGAATATAAATATAAAAAATTTTATAAATATATTTATTCAAGTATTTTATAATTATTATAGAGTATTTTAATTAATAGTTTTAGATTATAACTTTCAGTTCATAAGTAAATTATAGATAATTCTGTATAAGATACTAAGTATTAAATAATATTTTTTTATTATTTATTATTTTAAAATAGATAGAGCAACAGAATACTAAATTATAATTATTAAAATTTTTTTATAATATTTTATAAATTAATAATAAATTAATTAATAAAAATTATTACTTTTAATACAGCTAGTTCTAAATAACTAGAATTTTATATTAATAAAAATAAGCTTTTTTTTATAGTATAACTTCCATATAAAATCCTTAAACTTAAGTATTAAAATAGATTTTCTAGAATATAACTAGATCAGAAATTCCTGAAAATAAATTAAGATTATTCTCAGTAAACTTTAAAAAATCTAAAATATTATTAATTTAATAATAATAGCAGTATAAGAAGTACAGAAATAATATATTAACTAATAATAAAATCCTGCTTTCTATTATAAAGAAAATAATAAGATCTGATTAAATCTAAAAAATATTATAATTAATTAATTTAATAAGAAGTTGAACCAGCAGAATATAAAATTTATAATATTAGAATAAATTAGAATATATATATATAAACTAAATATATTATCTAGAATTTATTTAATATTTTATATTAATTTATTTTAATCTACTGCTACAGACTCTTTATCTATTTAAAAAATAATTAATTAGTAATTAAATATTATTATTATAGAAGACAGTACTGAGAAATATATTATTAAAAAAATTATAAATAAAAAAATATATTCCAAGGAAAATACAGTTATAAAAAAATATTTCTAGTTAAATAAAAGAAATATATTAAATTTATATAAAAACTAGTAACTAAGCTTTATAATATTAAAGTCTATAAATATTAATATAATCTTATTTATTTATTTTATTTAAAGAAATCTATATCAGCTCAGTTGTATTATAATAAAAAAAATAATAATTAAAAAAAATTAGATTCTGTTAATTATCCAGAATTAAAATATTTATATTCTAATCTATCTGGTTCTGGATCTTAATTTAAAAATACTTATAAAAAGAATAAAAATCTCCAGAGTAAGTAAAGAAATTTATTAAAGTTATAAAAAAAAAACTTCTAGAAAAATTATTTATAAGAAGAACTAATCTGTCTGTAGATTAGATAATTCTTTCTTTAATAAATTTAACTTCTCTATTAACTACTATACCTTACGTAGTCCTCCCGGCTTCTTAGCCCGTCACAGTTTCTAGTAAGCCTTATTAAAATTAGGCCTTATCTACTAACTCAGATAGGTTTTAGAGACTGCCTGGTTAATAACCAGAATAAGGACTTCTATAATATTTATTATATATTAATTAAGTTCTGCAGCGGCCTCCGCAGCATCTGTATTATTAACTATTTAAATTAATAGCTGAACTGGCAGCTACAACAGCTGTAGTAGTAATTTTAATAAAATTTTATTTAGTATAGTAGGGTTTAAAGTCTTCTAATTCTGGTAAGGCTTGCTCTGGCAGAACTGAAAGAAAATAATAAATTTAATTTTTATTAATAGATAGTCCAAATTCCTGTGCATGTTTATTATATATATATATCTAATTTAATTTACTAGATTTCATAATATTATATAGAGATTAATAGTAAAGCTAAATTAAGTTTTTAATAATTCTATATTATTTTTTATATTATTTCTTATACTGCTCCCTGTACTGCTTCCTGAATTATTTTTATTATTAAAATCTGTAATAAGGATTAGCTGTATAATTATACTAGTAAGGATTATACAGATAAGTAGATATTATTTTATAAGCTGTTTTAGTTCCTGGATATATTAAATATTATTTTCTATTATAAAATGATTTAGTCCTGCCCAAAGAGAATTATATATATTAAAATCTCTGATTATTATATATTTAGTATTCTTATTTATAGTCTGTTAGTATTGGTCATACATATCCAGGGCTTTAAATAAAGTATAGATCTTTTTATTTATTTTAATTTATAGAAGATTATACATGTTGTATATAAAGATTAGTAGTTATATTTATAAAATCTACCCGGGGGCTATACAGATCCTAATAGTAATAATATATATAGATATATATACAAGCTATTAGTCAAGATTCTTGTATATATAAATACAGATATAAGATATTTTTTTATTAGATTATATTTATATAAAACAGTTCCTGATCTTTATTAAAAAATATATTTTTAGATTCTTGCTACAGATATTAATCTATAATTTTTAAATTATAATTATTATATATTTTTATATATATTTATTCTGTAGTAGCAGATTTATAATTTTATTAGATAAATATTAAATATTATATTATAAAATTCTTAAATTCTTATTTAGTAGGATTTTTTTTAAGAATTATATTATCTGTATTCTAATTTATTATAAATCAAGTTTTTTTTAAACCAGAAAAATAGCTCATAGAATAGATAATTAATTTTAATAAATTATAATTACTTAAACTGCTTGCTATATTATTTATTAAAATCTTTGTAAATCTAGTATAGGTTTTAGAGGTTGTTCTAGAAAAGATTATATTAAAAGTAATAAAGATTATACTTATTATATTTAAGATATCCTGCTAGTAAAGCAGTAATACCAGGTAGTAGAAGTATAAATAAAAAAATTAGATTTTTAAAAAATAATTCTAAGTAGGAGATATTCAGAGGCCTTAGTAACAGAGAATATATAAACTAACTGGATAAGATTACTGATATACTGGATAAGATACTGGATGAGATAGTAGATAAGACAATAGATATTATGTTAAAGGCCCTGGATAGGGTCCCGGAGGAGGCACCGGCGGACATACTGATTGAGGTGTCAGAGGCATTGGCAGAGGCACAGATATATATATATCAATATTATTTTTAACTAAGTTTAATTAAATATTTATTTTTTTTTAAATATTTCTTCTTCTTAATTAAGCAGTTTTTAAATATAAATATTTTTATATTATTATATAAAATACTTCCAGTCTTTTATTTTTATATTTTTTCTTATATTCTGAATAATTATACTAGAATATAAAACTAGAAATATAATTAAGACAGTAGATATTATAATCTTTATTTATATTAAATATATAATTATAATTGAAAATAATACTTTAGAAATAATTATTATTAAATAATTATAATTACTAACTTCCTATAGTTTATATAAATATATAATATAAAAAAAATTATTAGTAAGTTACTGTTATAAAAATTAAGAAATTTATTAAGTTAAAATATTATTTAAATTAGACAAAAATCTATCAGCAAACTTATTAAGTTTATTAAATATTAAAAACTTATAATATATAATTATTTTAAAAAGAAATTAATAAGTTTTGTTAAAACTAGTCATGATAATAAATTATTATAATACTAATTTAAAAAATTTAATTCTAAATTATTATTTTTTAAATTTTAAAAAATCTAGTACAGCATCAAGAATAACAGTAAATTAAAATATATAGAAAATATAAAAAAAATTATAATTAAAATAAAGAAAAAACACAGAATAATAATTAAGATATTTTTAAAATAAAAATATCTTTATATAACAGAGCTGCTAGATACTATTTATATAAATTTTATTAAAATAATTATAAAGAAAGACTTATAAAATTAAATAAAATTATTAAATATTATTTATATAAATTTTATAAAAATAATTATAAAAAACAAGTTGTTAAATTAAATAGAACTACTAGACTTTATCTATATAAATCTTATAAAAGCGGCTATGGAGAAAGAGCTGAAAAATTAATAAAAATATATAATAAATATATATAATTTATTAAATTAGATAATATTAATAAATAAATATTAGAATATAATCTAGAATAAGATATAAATTATAAAACAGAAAAATAATTACTATTTAATTAAAATAAAAAAATTATATTAAAATTATATTAAATATAATTATATATATATAATTAAGCCAGTATAGTAAAATCTTATTTATATAAATACTTTATTATTTAAAATAAAGAATATAGCCCTAAATATCTTTAATATTCTTAAACTTATAGTAAAATATATAAATAATATATACTTTAATATAGGAAAGTTATTATTATAATTAAATATAATTAAATAATAAAAATAAATATAAATATAAATAAATATTATAATTATAGCTATCTGTAAGCCTATTTTTCTTATTTTTTATTTATTATTTTATTTTTAATTTATTTATTTTTTTTATTTATATAATCTTCTATACTAATTTAAACAAGATATATATTATTTTTTTTATTTAGTATTTTCAGCAGTTATTTCCATAGTTTTAAAATCTATATATTACTAGCTTAAATTAAAATCCGGATTAGATCTAGCTATTTAAAGAAGTTTATTTATAATATAAATTTATTAATATAAAAAATCACCTGCGGGTCTATTATAATTAATTAAAAAAATTCTTTTTAAATAAATAAACTTATTTATTAATATATTAAAATTATTTTAGTTAACTATTATCTTCTATTTTTTAAATTTTTATTAAAATTCTAGCTAAAATTTTTTAAATTTTATATAATTAAATAAAATATATTATAAATCTATACCCCCCAGTTATATCTATATTTATTTAAATTTATTAATTTAATTTTATAAAAAAAGTAATTCAGGCTAATCCAGCCTATATATAAATAAATTAATATTAAATTCTAGTATTTTATAAAAATTTTATAAAGTTTAAAAGCCGGCTTAATTAAATTAAAAATAAAATATTTAATTAACTTAATAAAAATTAATTATTATTTTTATTACTTTTTTTTGCTTTTTTTATTTCTTTTTAATTTAATTAATATATGTTTTATATTCCAGCAAATACTAGCCAGAATTATTAATTTATTTAATTACTTTTATTTATTACTACAGACTTTTTTATCATTAAAAATTTAATAATACTGGATCTTTACATCTTTCTTATACAGAATAATAATAATAATAGTAGTAGTAATAATAATAAAATTTATATATTGAATATAATTAATTAAAGATAATCTAGGCCCCTGGTCCCCTTCTATATTTTTTAAATAATAAATAAAAAATAATTTTAATAATTTAGATAAAAATAAACTAGCTCTTTTCTATCTAAATAAAACTATATAAACTACTGTATAAATTAATCTAATAAAACTAATTCTTATTTATTTAAGTAGAAAATTTAATTTTTTAAATTTAATAAAAATTAAAAAATATTAATTTATATAATTTTTATAATTTAATTAATAAAATTTAATTATAGAAACTGCGGGTTCTAGCTAGCAAGAATTAAAAAAAATAATTTAAAATATTAATTAATTAAGATCTAGTACTGGTAACTGAATTATATATTATTATAAAAAAAATTATAAGATTATTAACTGAATCTAGTAAAAAGATTTCTTTTTATCTAGTAAAATAATAAAAATAAAAATTATTAATAAATTTAGTAGAATTTCAAGAAAAAATCTCAGAGACTTAGCAGCCTGGTAAAACTGTTTACAGAAATCAGAAATTTAAATCCAGATAAAAATAAATAATCTTTTAATTAATCTTCTTTTAAAACTACAACTAAGCCACACAAATTATGCTATACTACTAATAATAAATAAAAAGGAAGACATGTATACACTTGCAGGTAGCTGCAGAATTAAGCAACATCACTCGATTTATATTATTTAATTTATATTTATACTACTACTACTGGTGGCGTCCCTGATGCAGCTTATATTTCCCTCCCCTTAATCAATCCTGCATGCACCATGTAAAGTCATTGTTAAACCTGCCCTTCCTAACTAACTACTTAAAAGACCCTCCTTGTTATTACGTATCCGTAGCTTGCCGTCTTGAATCCGGGGTTTTTGCCTCCCTGCCGACCCGAACAACCTTGGAACTTTGTTCTTATCCATCCAACCTTCTCATCCATTCTACCACTATCTTCTCCTCACCATACACTTTTCCTCCACCACAAGTGACTGACACAGACTTTATAATATTTCCCGCGTTTTGACCTGTTCCGTTCGGAATATTTGCTGGAATGTCCTCTGGACGGCCAACTCCAATTTTGAAGACCTCTCTTCCTTCGATCCACGCAGCGACCGCTGCATCTGGCCCCTCCAATTCCGCCCCAAACCGTCGGGCGTCACCTTCTAAACCCCCTCAAATGTCTCAACAACAACAGCAGCAACTACCTAGCTCAATTGCAAACCGGACAGACGTCGATCCGCGCCATCTAGCTATCGCCTTGCACCATGCGAATCAAATTCAAGCCCAAAAGGACACAGAGGTTCTGATCCTCGACCGCATTCTGAGACTCGTGGAACTTCCGTCTTCCCGTTCAGCAGATCCTGCATCACCCTCCCCCGACGATGTTCGGGAGTTCAAGTCTGCCTTGGTCCCCTTTCAACCCGCCGACTACGACAATCTGATCGAGGAGAGGAATATCGAGGGTCTCTGTGGCTACGGTCTTTGTCCTCGAGAGCATCGCAAGGAAAATGGCAGAGGCTCGTTTCGCATAACGTGGGGTGCGAAGGGAAGCGGGCGGGGTGGCCGCGGGCGCGAGATGGACATCGTTCCCAAAGAGAAGCTCGAGATGTGGTGCTCAAATGAGTGCGCCGAAAGAGCCATGTACATCCGAGTACAGCTGGCTGAAGAACCAGTCTGGGAGAGAAGGGCTGACGATGCGCGTGGCAAGCATCTCGTCTTGCTGGAGGAGGCCAGGGCAAAAGAAGGCAAGGGCAAGATGAGAGACCCCGTCTCTATCCGCGACGTTGCTGGCCAGTTGGACAGTATGCACTTGGAGAAACAACGAGGTCCTGGCGATATGGCAGATGACATTGCACGACTCTCCGTCCGCGACGAGGCTCGTTCACGAGAACTGGCCATGGAACGAGGAGATGCGCATCCTGCCCTCTATACTGGCAGAGTGGATATTCAAGTCCAGGAGAACGATAACCCCCGCGGGCCAGCGAAAGCACCGCAGATGCGTCCTGGAGACGAGAAGGGAGGCTCCATCGAAGGATACGTTCCTCATGAGAACTAAGATGCTTTGGCGCATGGCATTATGAGGCGTTTTGAACAAAGGTTGATACCCCGATAAGATAGCGTGTCAGATAAGAACCAAATCAATGGCTTATGACTGTAAACTCTACGATATCGACTCTCCGTAGTCCGGCATGTCCTCAACAGACAGCCGTTCCCCGTAGAGCCTCCTACGAGACATCCGGCCGTAAGGCCAGAAGAGGGAATAAAATTGGCAATCAAGCATCATCCCCACCAGGGGAATCAGCGACACCTTGTTTGACAGAATTCGTGTTCATTTCTCATCCGGGACTGTCTCTAAGCTAAATCGATAGCTGGGTGAGCCAACCAGAACAAGCATGGGGGGGAAACGCCATGGATCGACCGAAGACAATCAGAACTTTTTCATTTTCCGTTCAACGGCGCAATGATCTACCGGTAGCGACGGGGGCGCTCCTGAGCCTGCTGCTGGGAGACGGGGATGACGTTGACCTTGAGGTTGTCGAACTAAAAGCACGATCGAGTTAGCCATTATACAATTTGAAGATAATTTTCATTGAGGGGAAAACGTACGCCCATGCTCTTAAGCAGGTCCTTGGTCTCAGAGTCGACGTCGAGCTGGCCGGACTCGGTCTGGGAAACATCCAGAGCGGAGACCTCAGGAACGTACTGATCCTTGCGCTCACGCTCCTCCTCCTGGAGCTTGAAGGAGATACCGCGGACAGGGCCACGCTGGATACGCTTCATAAGGTGGGTGGTGTAACCAGCGATCTATATCAAATTTCACATTAGCCTATTGATTCCCTTTTCGAATATCACATCCGGAATTCCCGGAGTAATAAAAGGGATGTCACTAACCTTGTTGCGGAGACGCTTGGAGGCAATGATAGCGATCTCATCGCAGATACGCTTGTTGGTCTCGAAGTCGAGCGTCAACTTGGGGTAGTAACGCTCGATGACGACCTTAGCGGAACGCTTGACTGTCTATTATGGCGCGCATTTTCGTTAGAATTGATATTCTTTCTTTCCTCCATCGTTGCGGTCGAGTATGCTCACCTTGGTACGGACGCGACCCATTTTGGCGGTTTGTTGCTGGCTGGATGGATGTTCGAAAGACCGTCCAAGTTGTTCTGATGTCTTTTGCTCCTTCAACTTACCCGGCCCTCGCTTAGGATGTGCGGGTCATGTGATGGCTATCTACCCTGATATGGCTGCCCTATTCCCGGTCACGTGAGTTGTAATGCCAAAGCGGTCGGTCGTTGTGCGGGATTATTAAGCGTTAATTATGTAACGGACCAGCGATTATGGAAATGGCTGGGTTGCTTTAGGTTATGTATGGCAGCCTCGATCATGGTCTATAGTAATAATGTTTACTGAGATGTCTTTGATGGTTGCAATTTATTTATACTTCAAATGGGATGTAGCCGGCTTATGTCACAAAGAAATCAGAACAAGTGCAAAGAAATAACTATACATTTACCATCCAGAAACCTAATCATACAGCAAAACTCTCTAAGTGGAAGATGGAACATATCTGACACATGAGACGAAAGTTGTTTGGGAATGAAATGCCAGTACTCTATGAGCCAAGGCTCTTCATGAGGTTCCGCGCAACCTCCTCGGTCTCTGCTGCGGCGTTCCGCTGTCTATCCAGTCTGGGGACCACGCGCTGGTCGCCGCGAGCCACGTCAGAGATGCTGTACGATCCCGGCTTCTTCTGGCTATCGATTCCGTAGGGGGCTTTAGCAGTGGCGCTAGCGCGGTAAGAGGCCAGGCCAATCTTGCCTTCCGAGTCGACAAAGGCCCGGATAGGAGTGGCCCAGTACTTAGCACCACCGGGGATAGAGGCGTCAAAGTAGGCAAGGCCAGCCGGAGAGTCCTGCTCAGTGAAGGTGACGGTGTTCAAGTCTTCCACGGCAATACCAGCAACACCCGCAATTGCCTTCGTGTTCTTGCCCTTCCGTCCTCTGGGGCGCAAGATACGTGCCTCTACTGGGCGTTGGTGGGCCTGAGGTCCATACTTGGGGTGGTTGTAGATCAAAGCGTGCGATCTCGTGTAAGACAGACCCGCCGAGGGATGCGTCCTTGGGGGTCCGGATGCGACATACTCTGCGGAAGAGAGCTTGCTGCCGGGGGACTGGTAGTATGGGTTGTTGAGTCGGCTGCTCGGTACAGCCGGAGGAGACGGCAGATCCAGAAGCTCAAAGACAACAGGGCCCAACGAGAATGGATCCGTGCGGAGTTTCTTGAGGTAGCCCTGGAATTCTTCGTCGGTGATCTCGACAGGTCGGAGAGTTGCCAGATCCTGGCCGTTATCTTGTGCCTGCTTCCTTTGCTCGGCTTCGCGCTTGGCGACGAAATATTCGCGAAGCTTCTGTAGGATCTCGGGCTTGTTCTTGCGGACCTTCCTCAAGTATGCCTGGAACTCGGCCTCCGTCTGCCCGGCAAGCCAGGGCCCAGAGTGCCTGAATTGCCTCGCGCCGGGCTCCTTCAGGCCTTCGCTGGTATGTGTGTTGTCGACATGCGATTCGAATGGACTCTGGTGCCTGGGGATGATGCTGGTTCCGTAAGTGACTCTCGCGGGGAGCGAAACCGGCATGTTAAGCTCCTGGAATTTCTCCAGGGTCACCGTATGATCGGCCGCGGACTCGAAGTCCGTGATGTGTTCGAAGGTATCGAGTGCATTGACTCTGACCACGGGCCTGGAAGATCTTTCGGACGTCGATTTGGCGGGGAGAGGCCTCTTCAAACCCCAGTCACCCCTAGAAAGAGAAGACGACGGTGTGACGATGGACGCTCGGATAGGATGAGGAAGGGTTGCGGTCTCGGATTCGTTGACATTTTTCGAGGTCGGCGGAGTCGGGGGTGGCGTCAGAGCCTGTGGAAGAGCGAAAAGGCGAGACTTCCGCAGCAGATTTGCTGTCGGAGATAGCCTGGCTGTTGCCATGGCGGACATTGGGCAATGTGGTGTTTTGCGGTATTGTTCTATCTCCGGAGAAAGCTGGAGAAAACTTGGTTGCAATGCTCAAGGCGCGCCAAGCCACGTGATACGGGAAACTACAACTACATCTTGTGCAGCCTCTTTCTTATTTCAACGAATAGTAGCACTGCATTTTCTATTATCATTTCCATCCTATCTATATCTTTCTTCCTGGTCCGATTTGTTCTAGATATGTACATATAATATCCAACCATACATTACATCAGACGCCAATGGACAACAGTGACTTAGCCGTGTCAGCAATGGACTCTTTCAACGTCCGGTATTGGATGCCCAGAACATCAACGGATCTCTTGTTGTCGTAGCCGTAGATGTCCGCCGGAAAATCACTCGGAATGTCCTTCGAGGGCAATTTATCTTCAAGTTCGGGCAGCGATTCTCTGACCACGTCTGCAATCTCTTTGTTTGTGTAATAACCGGCGGTGACAAAGAAACGCTGGCCACCGGCCTCTGGGACCTCGATAGCCCTGACGTGCGCAAGTGCAACATCGCGCACATCTACCCAGAGGAATGTGAAGGATGGAGGAATGGCGTCCTTCCACTTTCCCTGAATTACGTCACGAACTTTCTGGTTCGAAGTGTTGATGGCGTCCAATGAGTTCAGGTAATGCACAACTGGCCCAAAAACAAAGGGCGGGTTGATAGTTGCAATATCGAAGTTCGGCTTCTCCTTCTCTACAAAGTCCCAGGCTGCTTTTTCTGCAAAAGTCTGCATAGACGAGTCAGATATCATTTCATGTAAGTCCAAGCATAGGGTCCTTCACATACCTTGCTCGCACGGTAGGTATTAGAGGAGATCAAGGCTTCCTCCCAAGTTACCGGGTTCCAATTCTTCTCGCTGTACGATTCGGCATGCTTCTTGCCATTGACAATCGCTGCGAATGAAGAAGTGATAACGACTCTCTTCACCGTTGGAGCATATGCCTTGATTGCCTTCAGTATACCGGTTGTTCCCTTGATGGCGGGGTCCAAAAAGTCTTTCACTGGATCTTGAACATTGTGGTGAAAGGGCGATGCAGTATGCAGGACATAGTCGAATGGCGGGTCAGATTTGACGGCCTACACGAGCAATGATTTAGTATTGAACATAGCAAGCAACTTCATGGAAGCATTGGTGGTATGGGTCGGCATAACAGGGAGCCGTACTTCATCAAAGGCACCCTCTGCTGCGACATCCTTAACAATAACGTAGGAAAGCTTTTCTTTTGGCGTATTTGGATGAGCCTCTAGAATCCTTTGGCCCTTCTCCTCGGACCTCACGGTGACCACGGTGTCGAAGCTGCGGTGGCCAGGTTAGTGATATTATGGAAGCAATCTGAGCCATTGACTCTTACCCATGCGCGAGCAGGATGTCGACAATGTGAGCAGCAATGAAGCCGCTACCTCCTACAAAACCAGTTAGCTCTGTTAAAAACCATGTCTGGGAGTCTGTAGATCATGATACTTACCACTCAAGAGAACTTTGGGCATGGTTGCTATACTAGTTATACGGGAGGTCAATTGATGGCTGGGTTCGTATACAGGGGCACTTGGATGGGTCTGATTCAGTATCCTACCTAAGAGAAGTATGGCAGCACGCCATTGCCTTTATACTTACTCCGGACTGCTACCCCTCTTCAACCTGAACCGTCATATCCCCCACCGAGGTCCACTGTCGCCATTATCGTGCGGATGTGATAGGCTCCCGCCTCGATTACAAATCCCAGGAGGACGGAATTATGGCACTTACGTTGCAGGGTTAACTCCGACAGAATGTAAGCAAGTGAGGTGATTGTTCTAGCTGGCCTTATTTTATGGCCACTGATCCGGTTACGGCAGGCGCTGGCTATCAAGATTGCCGAGGGCCCTTAGGGAAGGTGGATGATGCCCGTGTCCCTTATCCACTATCTACTGGCGGCATACCCCCCGGCCCGGAAGGGAGCTACTACTAAGTAGTTACCCTGCAGTCTCAAATGTTGTCATAGAAAACAGCATCTTACGCCATTCGACATTAGCCAATATCTTCTGGTCATAGGCTATAATATACAACGCGATGTTAAAGAGATCGGTCCGCATATCGTGACAGATAAGGGGCTTCTCTATGTATGCTAGGCCCTTCCCAAATGACCTCTGGAAGCTAGATTATGAGTTGCAAAGATAGTTGCAAACTCCTCAAGACTTACTACTTCAGTTGAGTGCAGAGCGGAAGTCAAGCTTCTCAAAAAGCCATTAATATACTCAGCCACTACATATGTCCTTGTTTACACTAAAGCGCATATACGTAGTACACCCTCAATTTTCGATCTTCGGCCTATATAATATTCAGGCACAGACCGCAAGATATCATTTTCCAGGGCAAAGTCTTTTACATCATTTGGAAGAGACTCTAAGTTATTTTGTCAGACACCGCGTACATAATGGTACTTTTGTCGCTCTTTGCGCGCAGGCAACTATTTAATTACCTGCTTACGCTTGTACGAAAGAGTTCAATCATGCCGAAGCCAGGAAGCCCCGGCGCCCCAGATTCCGTAGTCCCTCAATAACTATAGGGTGTGCATGTGGCTTATGATCTGCATTACCTCACCGTCAAACAGTCCCATGACATCTAAAGCATTGAAATTGGGCATCAGAAGACCGACAGTCAAGCAAGGATTGATTCAGGGCACCTCCTTCGGCGAAATAAGAATGTAAACGAGGCTGTACTTGCGCTCGGGTCGCACTGGCTTCAGAGATGCCTAGTCCTAGGGATAATGAAATACTAATCAGGTAGCCGAGCATATTTGAGTAGCCAATTAACGGACTTCTATAGGCATCATAATAATCCCTCCAAAGACGGTGAATGTAAGGGTAAGATCAGTCGCAAACACCTTAGGCTGCCCCATGTAACCCACCGCAGATGCCCCAGGCCAGAAGCGCCTGGTCCGTGCACGATTTCCGAACGCCCTCGACCTCACCTCCCGCATCACTCCAACGCCGCCCATCAACGGCTCTTTCGCCCATGCTCCCTTTGTGCCATCATACATGCCCTAGAGGTTGACTTCAAATGTCCACCCTGGGGTGTGGTTCGCAAAAATGGCGCAAGCAGGTCCTATTACGGACGTAACTCATCGGCTCTTCGCCGAGTTGAAGTCGAAGAATGAGGAGACACGGGTGCGAGCTGCTTACGAGCTTTACGACAACGTTCTCGCTATCTCTCGAGGTATGTCATCGCTTCGTATCAGACACTGACTAGCGCTAATTTTGGCTCTTCATCTTAGATTGGTCCCCCGAGAAGTTTTTGGAGTTCTTTAACGCGGTCAGCCAGCGCATAGCACAACTGGTAGTTACCGGAAATGACGCACACGAGAAGATCGGTGGCCTGTTGGCTCTTGATCGTCTGATAGACTTTGAAGGAGTGGACGCCGCGCAGAAGACCACTCGATTCGCCAGTTACTTGCGCAATGCTCTTCGCAGCAACGACAATGCAGTATTGGTTTATGCGGCTGCGGCTCTTGGCCGTTTGGCTAAACCGGGCGGGGCTCTGACTGCGGAGCTGGTGGAGAGTGAAATACAATCTGCTTTAGAGGCCCTTCAGTCAGAAAGACAAGAAAGCCGACGATTCGCTGCCGTGCTCGTCATCCGGGAGCTCGCGAAAGGCTCACCCACGCTTCTTTACGGCTTCGTTCCCCAGATCTTCGAGCTGATTTGGGTCGCTTTGAGGGATCCCAAGGTTCTCATACGGGAAGCTGCGGCTAATGCTGTCAGCGAATGCTTTGATATAATCGCTGCTAGAGATTTGCAGGTTCGGCAGTTATGGTTCTCAAGGGTATACGAGGAAGCGCTTTTAGGTCTCAAATCAAGCAATGTGGATTGGATACATGGCTCGCTCCTGGTTCTCAAGGAGCTTCTCCTAAAGGGCGCCATGTTCATGAATGAGCACTATCGAAATGCTTGTGAGATCGTTCTCCGTCTCAAGGATCATCGTGATCCGAAGATCCGCACTCAGGTTGTTCAGACAATCCCGATTCTCGCCTCCTACGCCCCCCTTGACTTCACAGAGACCTACCTTCACAGATTCATGATATACCTCCAGGCCCAACTCAAACGGGATAAAGAACGAAATGCTGCGTTCATCGCTATAGGAAAGATTGCGAATGCCGTTGGGGTCGCCATCGCACAATATCTCGATGGCATCATCGTCTATATCAGGGAAGGTCTTGCAATGAAAGCGTAAGCCCCCAAGCTCCAGTGTACTCATGTGCGGTATAGCTAATGTATCGAAGGAGAAATCGAGCTGCCGTTCAAGAAGCGCCAATGTTCGAGTGTATCAGCATGCTGTCTTTGGCTGTAGGCCAGGCGCTCAGCAAGTACATGGAAGCATTACTCGATCCCATCTTCGCCTGCGGGCTTAGCGAGTCCCTAACACAAGCGCTGGTCGACATGGCTCACTACATCCCGCCAATAAAGCCCATAATTCAAGAGAAATTATTGGATATGCTAAGCTTGATTCTCTATGGCACCCCCTTCAGGCCCTTGGGATGCCCAGAGAGCAGGTTACCTCCAATGCCCTCATTCGCAAGGGATTTCGCCCCTCAAGAACTACACTCTGACACGGAAATCGCCCTTGCATTGCACACGCTAGGCAGTTTTGACTTTTCTGGTCATATTCTCAACGAATTCGTGCGTGACGTGGCGATCAACTACGTTGAGAATGACAACCCTGAAATTCGGAAAGCTTCAGCACTCACCTGCTGTCAGCTGTTTGTTCATGACCCTATCATAAACCAGACAAGCAGTCATTCGATCCAGGTCGTGAGCGAGGTAATTGACAAGCTTTTGACTGTCGGTGTTGGAGATCCAGACCCTGACATTCGACGTACTGTCCTGTGGTCCCTGGATAGGAAATTTGATCGGCACCTCGCTAGACCGGAGAACATCCGCTGTCTATTCCTGGCCGTCAATGATGAAGTGTTCCCCGTCAGGGAGGCTGCAATCTGTATCATAGGTCGTCTTTCCAGTGTCAACCCTGCCTACGTCTTCCCACCGTTGCGGAAGTTGCTTGTCAACCTTCTGACGAGTCTCGGTTTCGCCAGCACTGCACGCCAAAAGGAAGAGAGTGCTCAGTTGATCAGCCTGTTTGTTTCGAATGCGACGAAACTGATCCGGTCCTATGTTGATCCTATGGTGACCACACTGCTACCTAAGGCAACTGATGCCAATCCTGGTGTTGCTTCCACTACATTGAGGGCCGTTGGTGAACTTGCAAACGTGGGTGGCAGTGAAATGAAAACCTACCTGCCGCAGCTTATGCCGATTATCCTGGATGCGCTACAGGATCTCTCTTCTCATTCCAAGCGCGAGGCGGCTTTGAAGACACTGGGCCAGCTGGCCAGCAACTCCGGCTACGTTATTGACCCGTACCTCGAATATTCTCATCTACTCGCAGTCCTCATTAACATCATCAAGACCGAGCAAACCGGGTCTCTGCGTAAGGAGACAATCAAGTTGCTGGGTATTCTTGGAGCCTTGGACCCGTACAAATACCAGCAGATCAGCGAGACTGCGCCAGTAGTTCATCACATCAATGAAGTGCAGACTGTATCAGATGTCGCTCTTATCATGCAAGGTCTCACGCCGTCCAGCGAGGAGTACTACCCTACGGTTGTCATAAACACGCTTATGCAAAACATCTTGCGTGAATCGTCTCTCGCGCAGTATCACTCTGCAGTCATTGATGCCATTGTGACGATCTTCAAGACACTTGGTCTGAAATGCGTACCGTTCCTTGGACAGATAATACCAGGTTTTATATCGGTCATCAGAGGATCACCCCCAGGCCGCCTTGAATCGTACTTCAATCAGATGGCGATTCTGGTCAATATCGTGCGGCAACACATACGAGCCTTTTTGCCGGAGATCATTGAAGTCGTCCGCGAATTCTGGGAAGCATCTTACCAAGTTCAGGCTACAATACTCTCACTCGTGGAAGCGATCGCCAAGTCCTTGGAAGGTGAATTCAAGAAATACCTTGCAGGCCTAATCCCTCCGATGCTTGACACGCTTGAGAAGGACACCACGATGCGCCGTCAACCTTCGGAGAAGATCCTCCACACATTCTTGATATTCGGTACGAGCGGAGAGGAATATATGCACCTGATTGTTCCCTCTATCGTGCGTCTTTTTGACAGGACCCAAAACCCTCAGAGTATTCGAAAGTCTGCGATCGAGACCCTCACCAAACTTTCACGGCAGGTGAACGTCTCGGACTTCGCATCATTGATGGTCCATTCTCTGTCTCGGGTTGTCGCAGGCACCGACCGCGTGCTGCGACAAGCTGCTATGGACTGTATCTGCGCGCTCATCTTCCAGCTGGGCCAGGACTTCAATCACTACATTCATCTGCTGAATAAGGTCCTAAAGTATAACCAGATCAATCATGTCAACTACCAAATCTTGGTGACGAAGCTACAAAAGGGTGATCCGCTCCCACAAGACCTCAATCCCGATGAAAATTACGCGGCACTCGCGGATGACGCCAATTATGCCGAGATTGGACAAAAGAAGATGGTTGTCAATCAGCAGCACTTGAAGAATGCCTGGGACGCCTCGCAAAAGTCTACTCGTGAAGACTGGCAAGAGTGGATTCGACGATTTAGCGTTGAATTGCTGAAAGAATCACCTTCTCCCGCTCTTCGAGCATGCGCGAGTTTGGCTGGTATTTATCAGCCCCTAGCGAGGGATCTCTTCAACGCGGCGTTTGTTTCCTGCTGGACTGAGTTGTATGACCAATATCAAGAAGAGCTGGTTAGGTCGATCGAGAAGGCCCTTACCTCACCTAATATTCCTCCCGAAATTCTACAGGTTCTTCTCAACCTAGCGGAGTTCATGGAGCATGACGACAAGGCCCTTCCCATCGATATTCGCACTTTAGGCAAGTACGCTGCTAAATGCCACGCGTTTGCGAAGGCCCTGCATTACAAGGAACTTGAGTTTGAGCAAGACCAAAACTCGGGGGCAGTGGAGGCTTTAATCACTATCAATAATCAGCTCCAGCAATCTGATGCTGCTATTGGTATCTTGCGAAAAGCACAGGCTTACCGGGATGTGGAGCTCAAAGAGACATGGTTTGAGAAACTTCAACGGTGGGAGGAGGCTCTTGCTGCGTACAAACGACGTGAGAAGATAGACCCAGATTCCTTTGGGGTCACGATGGGCAAGATGCGCTGTCTTCACGCTCTCGGTGAGTGGAAGGTGCTCTCCGACCTCGCTCAGGAAAAGTGGAACCAGGCATCTCTCGAACATCGCAGAGCCATTGCACCTCTAGCTGCAGCGGCTGCCTGGGGTCGGGGCCAGTGGGAATTAATGGATTCCTATCTTGGCGTAATGAAGGAGCAGTCGCCAGATCGGTCCTTTTTCGGTGCCATCCTTGCTATTCACCGGAATCAGTTTGACGAAGCAACGATGTATATTGAAAAGGCTCGCAATGGATTGGATACCGAGCTTTCAGCACTCCTGGGAGAGTCATACAACCGTGCCTACAATGTTGTTGTGCGTGTTCAAATGCTTGCTGAGCTTGAGGAGATCATTACGTACAAACAGAATATTGGCGATCCTGAGAAACAGGATTCGATGCGCCAGACATGGAACAAGCGACTACTCGGCTGTCAACAAAATGTAGAGGTATGGCAGCGCATGCTCAAGGTCAGGGCGCTTGTCACCTCTCCTCGCGAGAACCTCGACATGTGGATCAAATTCGCTAATCTCTGTCGCAAATCCAACCGCATGGGACTCGCCGAGCGGTCGCTCGCCTCACTGGAGACCGTGGTTTCCGACAGCAACGGCACGAGGGCAATTGCTCCCCCAGAAGTTACTTATGCCCGATTGAAGTTCAACTGGGCCACCGGACGTCAACGCGAAGCCCTTCAAATGTTGAAGGAGTTCACTTCAGGTCTGACAGAAGACCTTACCCGGTTCAATGCTCTCATGTTATCGCAGGCGGATCATAATGGAATAAACGGAGTCAATGGCGTGAACGGCGTCAATGGTATCGCGGATGCCAACCATGCGGATGCCATGGGGCTGCGAGAACGCATTGGCGATGTTGCTAAGTTCAGAAGGCTACTAGCAAAGAGCTACCTCCGCCAGGGAGAATGGCAGACAACGTTGCAACGAGGTGATTGGAGACCAGAGCACGTTCGTGAAGTTCTCAATGCGTACGCCGCTGCGACCAAATACAACCGTGATTCATACAAAGCATGGCATTCGTGGGCTTTGGCCAACTTCGAAGTTGTTACGACGATTGCTAGCCAAGCCAGCAGGGATGGCACGACAATGGCCATGGTCCCCGGACACATCGTGACGGAGCATGTAATACCTGCACTTCGCGGCTTCCTCAGGTCTATTTCATTGTCGTCGACCTCATCTTTGCAGGATACATTGCGGTTGCTGACACTCTGGTTCACTCACGGTGGTGATCAAGAAGTGAACAGTGTTGTAGCAGAGGGCTTTACGGCAGTGAACATTGATACCTGGCTTGCTGTCACTCCACAGCTGATAGCTCGGATCAATCAACCTAACATCCGAGTGCGGAGTGCTGTTCATCGCCTGCTGGCTGAAGTTGGCAAAGTGCATCCTCAGGCTTTGGTGTACCCATTGACCGTTGCAATGAAGTCTAATGTCGCTCGGCGATCACAATCCGCTAGCAACATTATGGACAGCATGCGGCAGCACAGTGCGAAGCTCGTGGAACAAGCTGATGTTGTGAGTCATGAGCTGATTCGAGTCGCGGTCCTGTGGCACGAGCTTTGGCATGAAGGTCTAGAAGAAGCCTCTCGACTCTACTTTGGCGATCACAATGTGGAAGGCATGTTTGCAACTCTAGCGCCCCTGCATGAGATGCTCGATAAGGGTGCCGAGACGTTGCGCGAGGTGTCATTCGCTCAGGCCTTTGGTCGCGATCTTGCAGAGGCTAAGCACTACTGTATGCTCTATCGGGAGACTGAAGAAATTGGTGATTTGAACCAAGCATGGGATCTTTACTACACAGTATTCCGCAAGATCAGCCGGCAGCTGCCGCAGCTCTCCACGCTCGATTTGAAATACGTCTCACCCAAGCTCAAGGATTGTAATGACCTTGACCTTGCCGTTCCTGGTACATACCAAAGTGGCAGGCCCATCATTCGCATCCTCAGCTTCGATCCCATATTACACGTACTACAAACCAAGAAGAGACCACGCAGGATGACATTGAAGGGCAGTGACGGAAACTCGTACATGTATTGTGTCAAGGGACACGAAGACATCCGGCAAGATGAACGTGTCATGCAACTCTTCGGCCTGGTCAACACACTCCTTGATAACGATGGAGAGAGTTTCAAACGGCATCTGTCTGTGCAACGGTTCCCTGCAATCCCGCTATCACAGAGCTCTGGTATCCTTGGATGGGTTTCCAATAGTGACACATTACATGCCTTGATCAAGGAATACCGAGAGAGTCGACGTATCCTGCTGAACATTGAACACCGCATTATGCTGCAGATGGCGCCGGATTATGATAATCTTACACTCATGCAGAAGGTGGAGGTGTTCGGCTATGCCATGGACAATACCACTGGAAAGGACCTCTATCGCGTTCTATGGCTCAAGAGTAGTAGCTCGGAGGCCTGGCTGGAGCGCCGCACGAACTACACGCGTTCCCTTGGTGTCATGTCCATGGTTGGTTACATCCTTGGCCTTGGCGATCGTCACCCATCCAATCTGCTTCTGGATCGGGTTACAGGCAAAGTGGTCCATATCGACTTCGGTGACTGCTTCGAGGTGGCGATGCACCGCGAGAAGTATCCTGAGAGGGTACCTTTCCGATTGACTCGTATGTTGACATTTGCCATGGAAGTCAGCAACATCGAAGGAAGTTACCGCATCACTTGTGAGGCTGTCATGCGTGTCTTGAGAGAGAACAAGGATTCTCTGATGGCTGTTTTGGAAGCGGTAAGCACATATTGTATCCCATGGATGAAGTCATGCTAATGTTTGATGATTTAGTTCATTCACGATCCATTGATCAACTGGCGTTTGGGCATCCGCGAGTCCCCAGATCGAATGCCATTCTCTGCCGAGCGCCGTCAATCAGTCGTCTCTAACATTAACATCGACCATGGGGTACAGCCCAGCAACTTCTCTCGTCACCGCCGGCCTTCCATTCTTGAGGGCGGTATCTTGGATGCACAAGAGGGCATTCCCAACGAAGCTAGAGAGGCGCAGAACGCGCGAGCGCTCCAGGTGCTTGCCCGTGTCAAGGAGAAGCTGACAGGAAGAGACTTCAAGCCGAGTGAGGAACTCAACGTCAGCGACCAGGTGGACAAGCTTCTTGCGCAAGCCACCAGTGTCGAGAACATCTGTCAGCATTGGATTGGATGGTGCAGTTTCTGGTGATTCTTGTAGCGCCGTTCGTGTTTTTCTAGGGTCTTATTGTGGCGCAAATCATGGCAACGGATTTTGCATGGCATCATTCATCGTTCCCACCTTTTCAGCTTCTCGATCATGTCTTTTACAATTTCCGTTCTTACTTTCTATGTAGCATTATTCCCTTATCATTCTCACCCAGGTACCGTGTTTGTCATGTACCCACGATGGGGACGCATGGATTATCAAGGGCCTTTTATGGTGATACTATTGCTTTCTACATCTTGCAACGGCAACATGGCATGGAACAGTTTGTGATATAGACAGTGAATTTGACTTTACCAATATTTCGTAATGAAACCAGCACAGTGCAGTTCTGACAAAATTGAAGTATATCTTAGTATAACCTGACTCGAGAGCCCATTTTCAGGTGATTGCGCGAAATAGCCGAGGTCACGGGCGCGCAGGACGGTCAGCTGCAAATCCCCGAAACGCTGGAGCTTAATTCCCTCCTTTTCTCACACTCGGTCCCTTGCTTTCTATCTTTCCATCCCCTGTCTCTCATGATGTGAGCTTAGTCCATCGTCGAGACCCACGCGTATGACCCGTTAAATTTTACCGCACCATGGCGTCCGACTCCACGCCTAACCCCGACCTCCATCCGGTGGTTCGCAACGCTCTCCGCATTTCCCTCAGCGCCAAGGAGTACAAGCTGCTCCACGATTATGCCGTTCAGCGCACTCCCTCGGCCATCCAGAACAAGCTTCCCTCGCCTTCAGCTTTCGAGGCTATAGTTCGGTCTAAGAACAAGCATAATGAAGCTTCCATTCGAACGTCGTTACGCGTGTTTGTATTGTCAAGCTCCCTGTTGAAGCTCGTTGACGTCGTGGCTGGGAGGATCCGCGGCGACCTATCCCAGTAAGTTCTCTCTTATGTATTCGCATATTAACGATCACCAAGAGTATGAGGCGACGTTTCATGTGCGTGGCTGATTTTCGACATCTATTACAGAAAGAACACATCGCGCACATCTTTTACGCGCTCCCCAAACTTCCGCCTGTCCATCTCCCTGTCACTACTTCTCCTCCTCCACCGCTTCCTCTATCGCTTCTTCGTCAAGTTGCGTGCCAACCTCCGTACAGACGATGCTCGACCTTTCCGGGATCGCAACCCACGGATCTCGAGAGCACTCACGTCTCGATTTGCGCCCGCAGTTGGTGCCAGTATCGCGGGGTTTGCGCTGGGGTTGTGTCCACAGAAGCAACTGCGGCTGACAGCAGCAATCTACACAGCTACTCGTAGCTTGGAGTTTCTGTTCAATGCGCTAGATGAGAAGGGGTGGTTCAAGGATCGACCTCGATGGTTCGGAAGCTGGTTGCTAATGCCAATTGCATGCGCCCAACTCTTCCATGCTTTCATCTTCGATCGCGAGACTGCACCCAAGGTTCGTTGATCTGTCTTATACTTCGCACGGTACATACTCTGATTTATACGAATAGTGGTTTGGAAATGTCATCTTGAGGCTTTCTCCGAGCTACGTGCGCGGCCGCCCCGAGTCCTTGCCCTTAGAGATACCATGGCCGGAGAAGGAAGATGTGGTGGACTCCTTGGCCAACATTGCCAACCTACGGTGGCCGTAAGTACTAGCAATCTACTTTTCAATCGGCCCTTCCCAACTAATGCGTCTACCAGGGCATTTGCCTCCCCTATCTTACACCCAGGAAGCCCAAACACGCTGCCATCTACTCTCACATCCATCTCCCCTATCACCGGCCCTGCCCATCCAGCAATCTCCAGTCTCTCGTGTGCCTTACTCCACCCAAACAGCCCCAGCTGCAGCACCGCTTTCCTGCACCACATCCTCCTCTTAGTCCCACCGCTCGCTCGTTTCCTAACCACCGTCACTCTAGCCCTATCTCTACGCAATATCAAGGGCCTCATGAACGAGCCCATCAGTTCCATCAACAAACTCTCCAAGAAGATCATCACCTTGACCGCCATCCTCTCTGCATCTACTGGCTCCGCATGGGGTAGCATCTGTCTCTGGAATACCCTTCTTCCACGCTCTGCGCTTCCGGCCAAACGGTTTTTCCTTAGTGGGGCGCTCGCAGGCGTTCCGTTCGCTTTCCTCACAAACAGCCGTGGTATCTTCATGTACTTCTTCCGGGCAGCCGTGGACTCGGCCTGGAAGACAGGCGTCAAGCGCGGATTATGGAAGGGCTGGAAGGGCGGAGACTTATGTATCATTGTGCTGGCGTGGGCACTCATTGGGTCTATCCTCGAGACGAGGCCGTCCGCCGTGCAAGGGAAGGGTGTGCGGAAGGCGCTGGCGTGGCTGAAGGGGGACGGCTTTGCGGATCCAGTTGAAGTAGCGGCTAAGAGGAGGGCGAGAAAAGCAGCTGCGTCGAAGGCGGGAAAAGCGGAGAATGAGTCCTGAGATCTATTCGGTTTTTAGCGAGTCTTATAGTTCCGGTGCACCTTTCTATTCAACACTTGTTCATAGGTTCTCTTTATGCAAAGCGAGGGGCGGAGTTGTAATTATGTATCGCGTGATTGATGCAAATGCCAGAAATGCAACCATTAGTCTTCCTAGGATTAGTATCTCGTTCTCACCAACTCATACTGTCACGGTACTACTTTGACCGTCACCGCAAAATTTCAAATGGCAGAAGCGGCATAGAGATAGCCCACCTAGTATTTGCTGACCTCCGCTCAGCTGGATCACCCCAAAAAGAAAACCCATGTATATATCATACTTGCTATCATGACGACAGGCAAAAGCCAGGGCAGTCCAACAAGCGACAATTGTTTTGACTGGTGCAATCGCCAACACGGCGAGCTTGAGACCGCCGTGGTTGCCTGCATACTCCGCAACTGTTGAATGTAGTCCAGAGATGCACTTGTAGAGAACAAAAACAAAAAGAGATTCCATTGCGGGGAATCGAACCCCGATCTCCTGTGTGAAAGACAGGTATGATAGCCGTTACACTACAATGGATGATATTCGAGATGTCGGCGCAATTTGAAGCGCCATGAACTCAAGCTAAACTGTCAGCCAGATATCGCTGTTAATTGACCTACTCAGGCTGTTTCGACGGTATCGCACAGAGAGACTAAACCCCACTGGAAATCAATGGCCGGATAGGTAGCAAAATCTTCAAGGCGTTATAGTCATAGCTCCAGAGATAATCTGGTGACAAACGAATACCCGCAGAATCAATTGAGCGCGATTGATTCCCCGAATAGATCCGGGTGATGCTGAATTGAGGGTCCAGACCCAGTCTTTTCCCCGGAAAGGGCACCAATCCCCGCTGCCCCAACCCCGGCGGGGGAAACTCGCGCCGGTGATTACCAGAAGCGGAAGGGTTCTATCCTTGTGCGGTGAGGATGTTTTGTTTTCGTGTCTCTGACAACAATTCAAGGACTGGCAAGTGATAATCAACTAAACTGATTAGTGGGTGGGATATCGATGGAGAAGTCATGCATCCATCCCCAACTGCATCCCCCTCATGAGGAGGTTGGTTTATTTTATCATCCTCGATGCCTGGATGCCTGCTATTCTGAATACTGTGCTTCTTCCCAGGAATCCCTTTTCCGACCGGTATTCCGACCCACGGAGCCACTCTGGAGGATGATATCCGGGGTCGCAGTGGCCATCTCCACTGGGGTCCAAACCCTCCAGGCGCCTTGCCCGGGCTGATCTCCTACTACTAGTGGCTAATCTGGAATCATTCCCCCGGCCAACTAGACACCTGAGGAGAAGATACTTGGCAGGTCCAGCTTCTCCGCATCCCCTTCCGATAGAGCTAGACCGACTCTTGCTGGAGCTTCTCGTCGTGCGGTTAAATTGCACGTCCTCGCTGTTGTCGTTCCTCTCTCATTGTCCTCAATTCTCCTCACATCTTCTACAGACTGTTACACAAGACCCCCTTTCTCTAAACCAATTCCTCTTCTACACTCTTCTCCTCCTCCTTTACCATCACAATGTCTGCCAGAAAGCTTAAGGTTGGCTGTGCCGGTCTGGGCCGCATGGGCAAGCGTCATGCTCTCAACTTCTTGCAGCGTACTCCGCGTGCAGACCTTGTCGCCGTTAGCACTCCGGACGAGTCGGAGCTGGAATGGGCCAGGGCCAACCTTGGTCCGTACGGAGTCACGGCCTACAAGAACTATGAGGACATGCTGAAGCACGAAGGCCTGGAGGCCGTCGTCGTTGCTTCCGCGACCGCCGTGCACGCTGAACAAGCCATCAAGGCCATTGAGGCTGGCAAGAACGTTCTCTGCGAGAAGCCCTTGTCGACCAGTGTCGAGATCGTATGTTCCCACTTCCTTGCCCTCAATGCCTTCTAGCAATGCAGCTAACATGTCTCTCATCGATAGTCCCAAACCGTCCTCGATGCAGCAGCCAAGAAGCCCGAACTGAAAGTGATGTGCGGTTTCTCCCGTCGCTTCGATGCCTCCTACCGTGACGCATTCAACAAGATGTCCGCTGGTGGAATTGGTTCTCCCTCCGTCATGCGCAGTCAGACCTGCGACAAGCTGGACCCCACCGGGTTCTTCGTCGCCTACGCCGAGTTCTCGGGTGGTATCTTCGTGGACTGCTCCATCCACGACATCGACCTGGCTCTGTGGTTCTTCGGTCAAGATAGCAAGGTCAAGTCCGTGTCCGCAGTGGGTATCACCGCCGTTGAGCCCGACCTGCGCAAGCACAACGACCGCGACAACGCCGTCGGTCTGGTGGAGTTCCACAACGGCAAGATCGCCTACTTCTACGCCTCGCGCATGATGGCCGCCGGTCAGGAAGACACCACCGAGATCATCGGTACTAAGGGTAAGCTGGCTGTGAACACCCAGCCTGCTCTGAACCTGGTCAACATCTTCGACGAGACCGGTGTCCGTCGCGAGATCCCCCAGCACTACTACGACCGCTTCGAGTACGCCTTCGTCACCGAGGCCAACGAATTTACGGCCTGCTGTCTCGAGAACACCTCCGTCCCTCTGAAGCTCGAGGGCGCCGTCCAGGCAGTCCGCATCGGCGCTGCCCTTCAAGAATCGCTGATCACAGGCGAGAAGATCTTCTTCGACGAGGAGGGCCAGCGTCTTCCCAAGGCAAGACTTTAGAGAGATATGATAGACACGATAGATTCCTGTTATGACTAGTATTTCCTTCATCATCATGTTATGAAAAGCGCGATCGCTGTTTAATTGACGCCCTCTCACCACATTACATTAAGCTAAGCTGTAATCCTTTGTATACATCCCACCAGACTACCAACTACTACTCAGAACAAACCCCCATATCACTCCACACGCACCTCCAGTACTTTCTGACTGCTAAAACACCGGCGCGAATATCTCCGAAACAAGATAAATCCATCATTCATCTGCTCCCAGATGACACGACTTCTTTCACTACAGCATCACGATGCATAATGCTTGAATCACTTAGATGCGAGACATGCAACAGCTCAACAACCTAGCTATCCCCAGCTAATTCAGTAACGTAACTATTGGACCAACTACATACATGCTACTAAGTGCTAAATGCTGTGCTAAATGCTGCAAGCCCCACACCCCACCACACCTGAGTACCTACCTACCTACCCCGCCACTTCCCCCAAAAAAGCAAGCTCCGCCGTTCCAGAGCTTTCAAAGTTGGTTTTTACCGAGATGGGCAATATCCCCCGGAGAGAAACCGTCTCCGGGACCTTGTTTCCGAAGTATGGGCAGGAACCAATCAATTAGTTCGGGTGGTGCGTGTGGTTATGCAGGTTGTAGATCATTTTGGTAGGAAGTATTCTTAGCCGTTAAAGATAGTCTCAAGTACTAAGGGTGTTTAGTAGTTGAGTAGAGGAGGGGTAGATGCTTACTTGCTTGCTGGTTCTGCTTAGATCATGGGTGATCGGCGACTGGGTTCATTTTTGATCGGATCTACTTACTGTGTTCACGTGTTTATCCTCCGGGGTGTGGGGGTTGTGTGATTCATGGCTTGTTTACAGAGTACGGATGGAGGATACAGTGAAGATAGAGAGACTTATTGGAAAATGAAAAGGAGCAGGGAATCAATGCCATTCTTTGATTCAAAAGTGACTGCAGTAGGTCGTAGATCATCGCTTGCGTGCATGCTAGGGTGGTAAAAGGGGAATAAGAAGCAAAGATGGTGTAAGAAGAAGAAAAAGAAGCAATATATGTAATCATCCAGCCAAAATCATACATCATATCAATTCTCTACCACTTGATCACCTTGTTGGGGAAGTACTCGTCGATCAGGTCGAGGTAGTATGGCTATTCAATATATGTTAGCTTGATGTTACCAATGTTGGAATGGAGGGAATAGGCTTACCTTGAGTTCCTCAGGGCTGGGAACATCGTCGCTCTTGCTGTACAGATCATATGGGTTGAACGCCTTGACAGCCTTGAACATCTCCTTGTCGTGGTCGTTCATCAGCTCGTGGTACGCACCGGCATTGTGCCAGGGGTAGAACGAGTGGTAGCGGATCATGGCGAGGGCCTCGTCCGGGAGAGTGGACTGGTCCTTGACGACGTGGTAGAGGTATTCGTCGTGGCCCCAGGAGAGCATGACGTTGTCGAGACCGCAGCCGGGGCTGTAGATTCCGAACTTGGTGTCGTAGATGGGGTGGTTGAAGTCCTCGTTGTCCTTGAAGGACTCGCGGCCGTAGATGATGCGCTCATCGAAGCCACAGCCGACGGGGAAGGTGTCACCGACGACATCCCACTGGCCCTGCGCGTCGAAGAAATAGAGCAGCTTGCCCAGATCGTGGATGAGACCGGTCAGCTGCATCCAGCGGGGCTTGCCGTCACGGCGGATGGCCTCGGCGGATTGCAGGAGGTGCTCGATCTGGGAGAGGCTGGTGTCCGGGTCGGACTCGTCGATGAGGGTGTTGAGCTTCTCCATGGCCTCCCAGATGGTCATCTCAGCGCGGGTCTTGGAGTGGAACTCATTGCGGGCCTTGAGATTATAGGCCACGGTTTGCTTGGTGTGCTGTTCCTTGTAGAAGTTCTTGACCCGGTCGCAGGCGTCTTCGTACTGACGGAACTTGGTCTTGTCCTTGTTCTTGTCGAACTCGGACTCTTCGTAAAGACCCTTCTCCTGCTTCTTCATGTTGTCCTTGAGGACGTTGACATTGTCGATGGCGTCCGACAGCTCCTCAAGAGCCTGTCCATCACGCTTGGTGTTGAACACCGGGGATTCAGGAGCTACGGCGACAGGTGCCATTGTGATTGTAACTTTTAAGGATGTATGAAAGAAGAAAGCGTGTTGAGCTTGAGGGTATCAAAGAAATGCTCTGGGGTTTGTTGCTGGAAGAAAATAGGCTTGAGGAGCAGGAGCATAAATATCAATGTTTCACACACTAGAATACCGAAAATGTATGGTAATTCCGAAAGACCGACGTCTGCCAGTCCTTGTGTGGATGACGTTGTATGATTCTAGAAATCCGAAGAGAATTGATCGTCGAGACCATGGTGCTGGAGTCCTTGGGAGTGGGAGCATGGCTGGAGCCCGGAAAGTGGCTTCCGCAGGCAGAGAGTGTCGGTGATATGCCTCTAGGGATCGCCCCCGCCAGTGTGGAACGTGCGGCGATCTGTCCTACAGATCTGGATCCAACGGATACGCTCAGCGTTGCGGAGCAGTGAAATCATCCCATTCTAGCCCCAGTCTTGGCTGCTGCTGTGGGCGCATTTTAGGATACTGGTTTCCGACGCGGACGAACCTCGGGTTCACGCACGGCCCGTCGTCGTCCAAAGAGATTCCCTTCATTGCTAAACTTATGTCTTCTGCAACTTCTTTGGTTGTGTCATGGCGATCATGACAATGATCGCTGGACTTTGATCTTCCTGTCCTGATTCTCGTCGCGATCTCAGCACTCCTGGGCGCACCCACGATCGCTGCAAGGTCGGATTTCAGTCTGCCAGTCGCGCGTGCTGAGCCATTGTCCCTGAGAAGTGGAGCTGATTGCAACGGGGTTGACGGCTATCGAACAATAAGCTTCCCGCAATTGGGGTTGCCGCCTTCTTGCTGTTGTATTGCCCTTTGCTATTCTGTGGGTGAATAATTGAGCTCAGCAAGCGATATGTGCGTGAAGCAGTCATCGTACGTTGACTGAAGAAGGAGTGACTATGTGGCCGTTGATGGGAGGGACTTAGAGAGGATGAAGATTGACAGGCGAAGCTGGAGAGGGTCTCGGACTCATTTGGCCCGAATGGCGGGGATGCGGAGGGGCAGCGTGGGGGTCGCCCTTTTCTTCCCCTCCTCTCCCCCACCCTCTCCAACAGCTTTATCCTCGTCTTTTTGTCGTCTATCTGTCTTCTTATTTTCTTTCTCACCTTCACGCAGTCTCTACATACCTTCTTCCCTTCATTTCTCTCCACATATCGCCAAAATGGGTTCGACTTCGACCGTCGCAGACACCCGCTTCAAGCTGAACACCGGGGCTGAGATCCCTGCTCTCGGACTCGGTATGGCTTATCTCCAGATAACCACAAGGTCGTTCTGGCTAATATCTGTGCAGGAACCTGGCAGTCAGGTCCTGGAGAGGTCGAAAAGGCCGTGGCCCATGCCATCTCCGTTGGATACAGACACATTGATACCGCTTTCGCCTACGGCAACGAAGGAGAAGTTGGCAAGGGTATCAAGGCGGCCATCGAGTCTGGGGTTGTCAAGCGAGAGGAACTCTTCGTGACCACCAAGCTCTGGAGCACATGGCACTACCGTGTGGAACAGGCTCTGGACCAGAGCTTGAAGAATCTGGGACTCGACTATGTTGACCTCTACCTGGTCCACTGGCCTGTGGCCATGAACCCCAACGGTAAGTCCTGCAATGTTCAGATTCAGTGCGATGCGCATATTGACATCACAAAGGAAACCACCCTAACATTCCCACCCTCCCTGACGGTTCCCGCGACCTGCACCTCAACCACTCCCATATCAACACTTGGAAGGATATGGAGAAGCTTGTCGGCAGCGGAAAGACCAAGGCCATCGGTGTCTGCAACTACAGCAGACCCTACCTTGAGGAGCTCCTCGCCCAAGCCACCGTGGTTCCAGCCGTCAACCAGATTGAGAACCACCCCTGCTTGCCCCAGCAGGAGGCTGTTGACTTCTGCAAGGAGAAGGGCATTCACATCACCGCATACAGCCCTCTCGGCAGCACGGGTAGCCCACTGTTGACGGCAGAGCCCATCGTCGAGGTTGCCAAGAAGAAGGGTGTTGACCCAGCCACGGTTTTGCTGAGCTGGCACAGTACGTATCTCCCATGTCGAATGCTGCGAGGATCATCTCTAATTATCTCATCCGTATAGTCAGCCGTGGCTCCTCCGTCCTTGCCAAGTCCGTGAACCCCTCTCGGATTGAGGGTAACCGCAACCTGGTGGCACTGGATGATGCTGATATGGCCACCATTGCCAAGTACACGAATGACTTGGCCTCGAAGAACGCCTTCCAGCGTTTTGTCTTCCCTCCTTTCAAGCTCGACTTTGGATTCCCGGACAAGATCGGCCGTGTATAAGCTCCTGGTGAGTGGTCGACGGTCTAGGATGTTAGCAATCAAGCCTGTATAGAAGTATAGATGGTCTCGGGAAATGTATAGCTCATAGAGCAGAGATGTCTGTGCATTTCTTCCTACTTTACTGTGCATAATGAAAATGAAACTGTTATGATATCCATCTGGCATGTCCGCCAACTCCGGTGCAGAAAAGAACAAGAACGAAAAACAAACTCCAGGGCTATTCAATGTGAGCACGTGCACATCCTCCAGTGAATCTCGCAATAGTAACGCCCTCCAGCAAGCGACAAGACCGCACAAAACACAAAGAAATCCCTAGATGTGAAAATAAGAACCCAATACTGCTTCGCTTCACCGCTCCAGCTCTGTTTACTTCTCTCGCGTGCTCCTTCATCTTCCTCCCTTCCTGTGTTATCCACCTCATCCTTCCTACCTTTCCATCCCAAGCACCTTTCGTCTGTCTTCATCAACTGCACACAGGAGCCACACAAAGCTTCAAGTAGGCGTGCCACCCCTCTCTTCCACGTCACCAGGGAGAGCAGGGGTGGTTCGCTACTGTTTGGCGTCTGGCGACCGACAACCAATCCACTCCCTCTCCAGGCTGACTTCTGTTGTCACCGTCACGGGTCCTTGGCCTTGCTTGCAGACACTCTTGAAGACGAGATATTCCCCGTAGCCCAACTCCTTCGTCTCACTGGGGAGGTTCTTCTCATTGATCTCGCCTTTCTTGCCAAGCTCTCGCAGTGCCTGCAACCGTCGCGATTCCCTCTCACTCATTATCGCCTGTGCGAGGTTGTTTGACAGTACGCGACGTGAACTCAAAGTTCTGAACACCTCTTGCAGATGCACGAACGGGAGGCTGATCAGCACAGCGGAGGCGACCAAGGTCTCGCGGTTTGGCTTGCTCTCAGTCGTTGTTGAGTTCGCGGAGGCAGATCCCGGCTCAGAGCCTATGACACCAGGTCCAGTGTTCAAGCTCTCTGGGATACGGTTTGGAACATGCAGGCTTTGGGCTTGAGAGTACAAGACGAACTTGTCATCGATGCTCTCGGCGATGAACGACAACGCGGCTCTGACCAGCAATGGGGCCCAGATGTCTCGGAGCTGTCGGTTTCTGACCAGGACATGTCCGGACCGAGTATGATTGGCGCGAGGGCTGCCCGGAGGAGTTTCGGTGCCCTCCAAAATAATTGAGAATCTATCCACACGGAGACCAAAGTGGATGATTGTTTCGACAGTGCTCCAGTCGATCAGCTCCAGTGCCATTCTGATGCCTGCCTCGAGGACGCCACTGACATGAAGGAAGGCTCCAGATGCAGCGTACGAAAAGGCCAAATCGAGCATGGCTGTTCTGATCGGGAATGGGTACATGCTTTGAGACTCTTCGGTGTACCCCAGTACTGCAAGGGCCTCGGTTCTCAGCTGCTCGCCGTGGAGAAGGGGCGCCCCATACAGGTTGCGAATCGCTTGCTCGAATCCCTGTATCAAGTTGACTTGGTCACCCAGTGTCACAGCAATTTCGCGGTGTCCTTCCCGATAAAGCTGAGTCCGCAGGAGCGCGGCAACGAACGGGCTGCGAGCGATAACGGCCACCTGCACGGGGATGATGGTGGATTGGTACAAGCCATTGCTCGACGACGTCAGTTTGAAGTGAAAATCGCAGAGCTCACGACTTTCGAACAACTGAATGAGATGTGTCGAAAGTGAATCCACACCCTTGCCCTTTTCATCTACCACGCCTGACACTCTGTTAGCTTTGAAATCCGAACAGAGTGTCATTTACACAATCAACTCACTTTTCTTTCCAATCGAAGTGTTGCGTTCAGCAACCGTACTACCGCCTTCCACACCTTGACCGACATCGCTGGGTGTCTCAGTGTCGCTCTTGGCCGACACAGTATTGAGATATGTCAAGCAGGTGCAGCAGTCGCCTTTGTGGTGCGAACAACAGCAAGACGATCTCGGGGGACAGTTGCATCCTTGAATGGGCTTATGAACACAGCAGCTTGGATCGAAGCGGCAAGGAGCCCGCATGTGAGCCCGACAGTACTGTTGAGTTTCTCTGCCGTTAGCAGCACGATAATGGCCCTGGCTGTCAGGTTCATCGGATCGAGAGCCCGAAGTACGTACAGCCTCTTCAGAAGAATAGTCCACGACTGAGGTGGAAGGTTGCGAATTGTTGCCAGTGACACGCATCTCACTCACTGGACTGTGCTGCGAACGGTTGACGTGCGAAAGATTGTCGACACTACCACTGTCAGGCCGTCGCTGGCTAATGGACGAAGTATCCGACTTAGCAGGCACAGATCTCTGGGACGAGCTAGCCTGAGCACTAGAGTTGCGTTCCTCTTGGATTTGGCGTTCGAGTCTTTCTTTTCTTTTCATCGCTTCCAAGATCTTCGCCTTGAGAACAGCTGCTTCGGCGACCGGTGCCATTCTGGCCACCGGCGAGTTGGTCACCACCGAAGAGGCAGGCTCGCCAATGCTTGTGTCCTCTCCCGCGCTGGAATAGGGTGGAGGCATATTATCACCATTCTTGACTTCTTCACCACCACCAGCAGTAGAAATGGCGCTGTCAGTAGCAGCAACAACAACAACAACATCATCAACACGATGGTCATCGCCGTTCTCAGTCTGCTTCTGTTGTTGTCCCTCCTTGGCCACGTCACAGCCACTATCAACGACAGCAACAACAACATTGTCCTCGACCGCGACCTCAACCTCAACAGCCTTGCCTTTTCCCTTGTTTTTGTTTTTTTTATTGTTACTCTTCTTCTTCGACTTACTTTTCTTGTTGGCCTTGCGCTGTTCGGTCGGTCCGTCCACTTGCGGCACGGAAGGGAGGACAGGGTCCGCAGACTTAGTCCGACGAATTTCCGGGCCCATCTCGCCGCGCTTTCGTGAGATCCAGAAGTACGTGTCGAGGTCTTCAATGACGCAGGGTAATTCGGACGTGCAGAAAGACTCGCTTCGACGTGGCATAACGACGTATACCACTAAACGCGGCATGAGCAAAAGAAAAGAAAAGAAAGAAACAACACAACAACGAAAAGAAATATTCATACTCACCTAACTCGCGTTTCCTCCTCGCCTATCGAAATAGTTTTGCAATCCAGAATCAACACAGCAAAGATTGATGGGAACTATTGTCGAACCGATTATCGATCAGCTTCTTGATGATGATGATGATGATGATCAACAACCAAACAACTCACCTAATCCTAAGAAACCTTGACGATGATGATTCAGAGTCTGACTTAAAGTACTATTTCTCGGAGAGATAGATAGAGTCAGAGCTTGAACACACGAAAAAGAAAAGGAAAAGAAACAGATATGTTGCTTACATTCTTACTAATTCACTATGAAAAAACACACACCCAGAGAGATAGTTTACTAAATTGATCAAACAAAACGGTTTCTCTGTTACTTTGCTTTTCGTGCTTTAGAATCCCCAACCGTATGGGTAATTCAGTCTCCTAGACGATTATGCAACAGCAGTATGACTTCTTCCCGTGGGGGTGGGTGCGGATCTGCACAGAGACTTTGGTCTTGATACTGTCGTAGAATCCATCAAAGTTCGTCTTTTCCTTCGAAAGAAATTCAGTTCGATAGCTAAATACCTAGTAAATCACATAACTACTACATATGCACACCCGAAAACCCTCCTTTGGAATCAAAATCCATGAAAGAAAGAAAAATAATGCATGCATCTCGTATCTACATGTGAAACCTATAACAGAGATGGTGGTGAGGGTCTGCGCAAACATCGTGCAGAACAGGGCTTCCTGAAACACGTGACCCACTCCGTTCTTCGTTTCTGCACAACCTTACTATTTTTGGGTGCGTTTTGGCCTAACGATTTGTTTATTACGGGTGAATGGAGGTGTCTGGTCTCACTGGCTGGCTGGCTGGCTTGCTAGGTTGGTAGAGGTTTTGCTTGGCTGGCGTGTTGATCGGTGTGTTGGCTGCTTTTTCTGCTACAAGTGGCTGGAGATGAAAACCTAAGGGATTTAGAGATAGGCTTGCTTTTTTGGATTGGGGCGAATACTACGAGGTATGGTAGGAAGGGTTGTCGATGAAGTAGTCATTTACAATCATTACTAGGGATAGGAAGGATATTTTTAATAATCTTTGGATTATCTTTCAGTATTGATAGGCTAAACCTAGGTTTGTGGGATATGGTATGATATGATATAGAACACAAGGAAAATCCGCTAGACGAGATATGAGAATGAATGGAAAAATGAACACACACAGAGTAGGAAACAATGACAGTCGGGTCCTGTCCGCTCAACATAACGCTGTTGGTATATCATGATGTATGCGAGAATTCCAAACGAGAGGTATCGAACATTAAAATGCAGAATGCTAGTTCAGGACATCGAGTAATACATCATGATCGGAGAATGGTAGGTGAATGAAGGAAGGAGATAGAGGATGAAAAGGAAAAGGGAAGTAGGGAAGGAAGGGACAAGTGAGTAAGAAAGGATTGAATGAGGTTCGTGATTTGAGGATGAGGATTAGAACATGCCTCCATCCATGGGAATCTTTGGTGGCGGGTATGAAGGAACGGCTGGCGGTGCCTCAGACATCAGGTGTTGAAGCTGCTGCCGCGCCTTTGCGTTCAGGTTGCCTCCCTCGCTGGACGTTTTGCGTAGTCGGGCACGGGATCTGGGCCGCTTCTCGCCATCGTCGGAGAAATTGCTGGTTTCTTCCATCATGGCTGCGTCGAGCGATGGTGCATACTGCGACTCGTGTCTTTCACCCTTCAGGGCGCCAAGGATAGTCTGTGTGGTGGTCTGGCGGCGGCGGCGAGGGTTCATAGGCGGGACTGGAGGCGTTTCCCTGCCATTGCTCAAGCTCGCGCCGGGAGGGAGACCAACGGTCGGTACGTTCGAAGTGCAGGAGACAAATCTTGGTTCGGAGATCAGCGCCTTGGTGACTGGTCGCTTGTGGAGAGCGTTATGACCCGGAGCTCGCGGGGGAGGTGCAGTGGTAGAGCTATTGGTGGTCACCGGGGTTAACGAATGGCCTTGAGACATATCCTCCAAAGGTGGTGTGGCATTGGCAGAATAGGGGGCGATAGGCGAAGGCCGTGGGGCAGCAGCACCGATCAGGGAGGTAGTGCTAGCAGCTGGAGCTGGAGGATAAAAGGGGCGTTCGTGGTAGCTCGAGACCGCAGATCGACTGTCGCTACGGTATCTTCCAGAAGCGGCAGAGGCGGACCGATCGTACGTGACGGGTTCGCTAACTTCGGCAGAGGCACGAGTGGAAGCTGGGACAGAAGCCAGACCATGTTGGTCATAATCAGGGAACGCGTACGGCCTATGAACACCGTGAGCGACCTCTTCCAGGGTCTCCAGTCCATCTCTGTCTCGCCGCGTGCGACTCTTGGAACGACCAGAGGCATCCGAGGTCGAACGGTCCCGGCGAGAACGGAAGCTGGAGTGCGGAGATGCACCGCGGCTGCGGCTAGACTCGCGAGAATCTTCCTGGCTGCTGCGCCCGAAGACTTTGGAGCGGAATGATCTTTCTCCAGCGATATGTGGCGAGCTGGAGTTGGAGTGCTTCGCAAAGTTAAACGATGGTCTCTCCTCTTCTTCGCGCCACATGTCGTCCGAGACCAAAGCCGGGGTGGATGCATTAGCAAGGTTGAGGCCCCTTGCACCCTTCAGATGCTGCTTTCCTGACTTGTTCTTCAGGAAGGCAAAGGCATTTCCGGGTTTGCTTGGGGTGAAATCCGGGGTCTGACGGCCTGAAACAGGGCTGGCCGACCGGCTTTCTCCCTCTGCAAACCCTCGAAGCTTCTCCTGCACTTTCCTGCGCCTCTCGGCCAACTCATTGGCAAATTCTTCGCGCTCCCTCTGTGTCTCCGTGCTACCTTCGCGTCTGTGTCTAGCAATAAGCTCGTTCTGCCAGTGTGCACTGTTCTGGGCACCCGCATGGTTCTGCAGAACCGGCTCCTCTGGGATATCGGTGTCGGTAGGCTTTGAAGGAAGGCCAGGAGAAGGAGGCGGGTAAATGGACGATCTGTCACTGTTGGATCGCAAGTGAGTACGAACGAGGCCGCTCAGACCCAGGCCAGCCGGTCCCAATGTGGGTGAATCGGGCTTCTCAGGAAGGCCATCATCATCACCGGGTCCACCCTCAATAGTTTCATTTTCCGCGATAGGCTTCAGGTCACCAAGATCCGAGTACCTGACTTCAGGCAAAGGGCTCCGGTGCTCACTAGTGGGAGTGGATGGTTTGGAGGGTGTCTCCGGCCGAAGCGCGGGGTGGATCTCGTCAGTGGCGTAGCGGGAAGCACCGCCGTCATCCTCCGAGTCACTAGGACTGGGGTTGGAGAAGAACGTGCCATTGTCATTTCTTGTAGGAGGGGAGTTGACCGCGGATCGGCTGCCTGGCCGTTGAGCTTCGCTATAGTGAGAAGATGCAGAGCCTGGTCTGGACGCATAGCTCGTGTTAGAAAGCCCTCTGGCACGGCCGGCGCGCTCTTGGGGGATAGCCTGCACAGGCAGGGGAGGTAGTCGCCCTTGAGGCGGCGTGCTTCTTCCCTGATGCATTTGCAACTGACGTCGTGTAAACTGGCTCTCATCAAACATGCCGTTGGGTTTGTTGAATAGGCCGGCTGCTGTGGCTTTCCCATGGTCTTCCGGGTTCAGAGCGGCCATCAGGGGGGCTTTATCCTCATTCTCGCTGGCGGGAGGACTCAACGGAGGGGCACCGTACGCAGAATCTGCTTGAGTTTGCGGTTCCCTGGGATTCAATCGGGCAGACTGTTCTGGCGACCTGGGCAGCGAGGGAGGGCTGGTTGGCCGCGAATTGGTGCCGGCGGGTTCGGCAATAGTAAGTGGCTGCAGCCTGTCGCGTAAGTTCGTGGCGCTTCTAGAAAAGGCACGGTTCAGGGGAGGCAATTCTGGACCCGCTCCGCGCTGGCGGCTCAGGCTTTCTAGTCGTTGCAAGGTGGAGGTCTGCTGGTTCTGCGCTGACTGTGCCAAACCTTGTCCATACAGACGGCGGGCTTTGACCGAGCCACGCTCAGGAGCCATGTTCGGCACTGGCGGCTTAGACTGAGAGGCTTGCGTGTCCGCCGAACTTGTTTGCGACGGAGGTGCGATGAAAGATTGCTCGTCGAAAGATGTTGCCGCTGTCGATGTACGCCCATTCGAAATGGGCCCAGATGCCGTTGAGGAGAAAGTTGTTCGCTTTGTGGAACCAGCGCTCGATAGTGCATCCTCTGATTCCTGAGTCGGACTGTCCTGCGGTGTGTCCTCTGTCGCCGTATTTTCACGCTCGGCTATCTTCAGTCGTTGAAATGATGACATGGTTAAATCATGGTCATAGAGCGCACGGCCCCCCATTCGTCCGGAATCTGTGTTCCCTCCTGAGGTCGTCTTGGAGGAGGGAATCTTGTACACCTTTTGTCGTCCACCGAACAAGTTGTTGCCCTCAGCTCGACGAGCCCTGCTCATAATGCTGCCCTGCTGGGAAGGATCGTCGTCCGTACCATATCCATTATTGCTATCCGAGGCGAGAGAGTGAGTGCGCCCAAGGTTCATCGACGGCCGACTGCCGTCAATGGAGACCTCGTCAATGTCCGACAGGAGGCTGGGGTTGTGGCCAAAGAGGTTCAATCGCGAAGCACGCCGGGGGAAGAGCACACTGTCGTCGCTGGCTTTTCCGATCATCGATTCCGGATCATCTTGTTCCCTCAACATGCTGAATCGTGCGGATAGTTTGGGCATCAGGAGACTGGTGCGAAAGTCGTCGGTCGAGGGCAATGCATTGGAAAGGTCGAAGTCTTGCTTCTCCTCGGGTTCCTCCTTCTTGGACTTCTTCGATAACATGGAGCTGAGGCTGACCGAGCTGGCTTCGGAGTACTCGACATCTTCCCTCACCTTCTCCTTCTTTGTCTTGCGAAATCGGTTCATGATGGTGCGACGGGGGTTGTAGAGAGCGACAGTCAAGGCGATCGCAGGGGGTGGAGATCCGACAGTCGAAGTTCACGGCGTAAAGGAGTGACAGCCGATCCGACACCTACACCGAATAGCCAATCCTGGATAAGATCGAAGCCGTCAGATATGCTGAGGTTGCACAATGGAAGGGTGCGGCGATGGGTCTTGAACCTACCAGGTGAGAGCTAGAGCAAGAGAGAAATGAGCGAATGGATGGGACGAGGGTGGTGGTGGTGGAATAGCTCGAGGAATGGACGCTATTCCAAATTCCCGGTCATCCCCTGGGAATGCCAGTGTAACGGAGGAGGAGTTGAGCCAATTGCCAATAGTAAGCGTCGCTTGCCGGGTGGGCTGGTTTTAGGTCGATAATGCGCGAGGGAAATAATAATTGCTAGCGATGAAGATACCAAGTCCAAGAACTAAGGATAGATGCTAGTATCGGTCGGGTTGGACAGAAGGGGCGTCTGCAGGAGCCGGGTAAGGAATGTGGCTGCACCGTCGACAGCGGAAGCGGAGTAAGTCGATTATTACTATTTGATGCTGAAGCCGGTTGGATACTATCCGGTGGAAAGTGAACCCCAAGAAATTGATTGCTGGAGTCGATAGTTCGAGGGGACGGCGTTGAAAGCGCAATTGAATAACGAATGTGGTTCCGGTAATATGGAAGAGGATGAGGGGGTGAAGGGGAAAGGAGAGACAGTGACCGAAAAGTATGCGACGCGAGAAAGCAATGCAAGAGAGGAAAAGAAAAGAGAGGAAGAGAGAGAGAGAGAGAGAGAGAGAGAGAGAGAGCTGGAGGAAGGCGAGAAAGTAGAATGGAAAACAAAATAAAATGGGTAAAAAAGAGCAACGATCGCTTTGGAAGGTATGGAAGACTAGAAAAAAAAGAAGGGATCTGGATTCCTTTCGATCGTCATTCTGGTTACCCTTTATTTTTCTTAATGAAGTTTACTGTATTGGTCTTTTTCACCCATTTTTCTCATCTTCCCCATCTCAGGTCCCAAAGGATTATTCCATTTTCTATTTTCTTTTTTTTCTACTGCCTGTTTAATCAAAGCCAATGATTTGACATTGACTCAATGGGCTACCACTTTTCAGACTTCTCTCCGTCCCTCACAAGCTGACGGGGGGAAGCAGAAGCGTGGAAAGTGGATTATGATTCTGAATGACTGGATTGAATTATTATTATTATTATTATGTGGGATCGCATTATTGGGGCCCAATTGGCCAGCGCTGCGATGGTCGCTGGAACCCAAAGCGGATCGACACGAGATTCGCTGGCCAGTTTTCCAATCCCATTTCAATGTGTCTTTTTCATCTTCCAACAGCCGAATTTTCAGTGCAGCGTGGCTGTCCTTATTATGATGTTTCTTTTCTTTTCTTTTTCTTTACTTGTTCTTCACCGCAATTGATAACCAATCTTGTGAAAGAACCTCCCTGCAAAATAGCTACTGCTAGTTACGTCTTAACCTCGAATTTTCAGCCAGCTGGAAACTGGGGGCAGACCATATTATTTCCCCTCAGGCACCGACTCCACCTGTGCTCCGGTGCCTGGATCATAACAGAACCCGAAACAGATTAAACTGTCACGAAATCCATGGATGAGTCTTGTCCATACCGTACGGTACCGCCGACCAGGACCCAATTGCCCCTTGCAGGCTCCACCAACCATGAAATGAACTGCAAATCGGATGGAGCTCTGGTCACTGGGTCCTGGTCGGGTACCTTACTTACCTCTCCTATTACCGTATTGTCGTCCCTGGCACTGGCTGGGAAGGAGGTTACTTACTTAGATAGAGTACCTGCCAAGGTTTGTTTGTTTCTCTTCTCTTACTGATGACAACTGAACAACCACTTCTCGCCGACCTTGCCTATAACTTACTACTTATAAATGCCAGTTTAACTTTGGGATTGTGCAACAAACAGCAATCTTAATATCCCTCTCTTTCATCATGACCGGAAACCCAATCTCGTTTAGGGAAAGTAAAGACAACGAAAACATTTCACTTACACAATCATTTATGACCGCGTCTCACGGGATGTGGGCCGATCTGGGGCTGAGGGCTGAAGCCTAAGCCTCAAAAAAGTCCTCGCGACCTCGAGTACTACTGAATTAAGTAGTTAAGTGGCTAGTATTGCTCAGGGCACCCTTCACTTAACGCTGTGATGTGCATCCCCGTCAAACAAACTTCATTGGTGGTATTCTGAAATCTAGTGAAGCAACTGCTGCCTTCCGGGACCCTCTTCATCAGGCAATCGGGGGGCTTACCTTCAGAGGCAAAAATCTGAAGCGACCAGCTGAACTGGGACTTTCTTCCACCTCACCCTCGCGAGAATATGACCTATCTATCGGATGCTGTTTCATGCCCTTTGAACTTTATCCCAAGACCGCTAGAGGGGTTCCGGAAATTTGGACGAGCGGGACGATCATCTCGACTGCCGTCGGGTAGACTACACCATGTCACCACCATCATATTACTGGATCGATAGTAGGATTAGTCGGAGGTGTCTGTCCCCACGCTACTGTCGACGCGAGTATTTGATATCATCGGCATTAGTAGACGGTTATCGCGTCGTCCTAGATAGACTCACGGACGCAATCGGAGTACATGGCCTGCAGTCCTCCTGCATGGACATGTATCCGATGCAGCTAGTCGCGATCAAAGCATACGAAGTGCTCCGCAATCTGAGCTCTCCTCCCGCGCCATACCAATGTCAAATACTGATTTAGATACTTACTGTAAGTCCGGAGTACTCCGTGGAGCGCACCCAGTGCCATAATTGAACATGCATGAAATAGCGCATACCCCTCTTTGAGAGAGGGGGCAAACAAGATGTCCAGCATGACTCGCTAGCCAAACAGGGCCATCAGCAAGGCAAGTTTTAGCAGCATGGGGATATAACCCTGAGGAGCACCTTAATCCGAACCGTCTCTCAAGAAAGTTCATGCTCCGACAAGTGATAGTCCTGACTAATCACACTGGGAACCGGATTCTCGTGCGGACCAGGCGGCATGGTTCATCAGGCTTTTGGTTAAGGTGGACCGGTTTGTGAGGTTCGAGATCCAGTGCGTCATCCACGGTCTCCATTGATATTCCTGGTGAACCTAAGCATTTGGTGGATGCTTAGAAAATGGAGATGGCAAGGCAGAAAAAAAGTAGAGTGACCGAGTCAGGGTCACGGGTCTGGTTTCGGGAAAGAAATTGACAGCCGTTGGATGGTCGAACCTACTTTGGAATTTGATGACCAACTAGCTCTCTACTTTTACCTCCTCCTTACGGGTATGGTACCGCCTTTATTCGGATGGGGCTTTCCCAGGAGAGAGCAGCCTCACCCCGAGGGGAATTAAAGTCAAGTCACAGGACCAAGCCAGCAGTCAGACTAGCAGTCTGTCAGCCAGCCAGTCTCTGTGCCGGCACTGGTGAGTGCCCCTGACTAGACCATATTTTGGTTAGTCATTACGCCCAGTGGTACGGAAACTATACACTACCGACTGATATCTAGTACACAGTAGAAAGGAAGGAGAGAATATTAGCATCTTCGTGAGCACACAGTAGGTATTTGCCATGAAGCTAGACTAATGGGTAAGATTTGTAGAAGAGAGTCCGGTAGTGGCAGACCAGACGGGACTTGGGCCGGATTATCTCCGCTCGTTCGGTAGAACTCTGGCACAGACAAACAAACAAAGAAAGGCACAGGCACGACGTCGGTGGGTGCACTGCAATAATCATTCATCTTACTTACTTGGTTTAGCATACGCGGCATAAGATAAGAAACAATCATAAATGGAGTAAATCACATCGACTATAGTCAGCCACATCATCATGAAGTCATTAATCTCGTCCCCATCCCGCGTCTCCATCTTCTCCTGCAGCCTGTCATTCATTCATCTATCTAGTATAAACAAGACAAGACAAGAACCAGAAGATGCTGCCAAGGTCAAGGCACAACACCCCCCCATCTCTTCCCGCGCTGGAATTATCGCTAACCGGTGGTGGACCAGACCCAAGAAAGGCCCAACCAAGAATCCTCGACTCCTCCCGAGGGTTCCAGATCAGTCCTTTCGACCTTCCCTTAATTAATTCAATTTCCGAGATCCATAATGGAAAGAGGGGAAAAAGAAGAGGAGAGCATTTCTGACTAATCCCATTCAACCTAGGTTCCAGACATCCCACTAACTTACTAGCTAACAAAACGACCGAACAAATAATTTCCGCTATTATGAGCGAGCATCGGCCACGGCTCGAGGTTCTTTTCTTGTTGAGAAAGAAAATGAAAGAGAGAGGACTAATCTTTCCCCGATCGACTGGGTCCTGGGATCAAACTCGTCCACTACTCAAGCTTCGCGCGGAAATAACTTCTCCTTCCAACCGATCGGCCGGTGTTTCACTTCCAGCGGGGGTTAGAGATGCGAGTTCCTTTCATATCCCCAATGCCATCTACCTGGTCTTGGTCTGGAACTTTACACATAATTGAGGAGAGATGTGCTCCTGGAACATCCTAGTGTGATACGCACACCCTGATTGCCGAGTAACAACAGTCCAGCCTTGAATCCGGCTCCTGGCAAGGCTCGTCTGATCGACAACCACACCATCACCACAAATTGTTTTATCAAGGGGCATCGCAAGGCGGATCTCTATCGAACAGATGGCTGGCTGGCTGGCTGGCTGGCTGGCTGCCATGGAGATGTTTACTGCAAAGGACAATGGGGTTTCGATCCCACACTCACCCTTGCAGCACCTAAGACATTTGTGCACGAACACAACATCGTAGGAGAAAAGTTAGAAGAGCTGCTGCCTGCAGAGCTGTGACACTTTACGTATGCATTGAACGCCGTAGACAAAACAGACAGTCACCCACATGACGCCATCCGACCGCGGTGTAACCACTACTTACAGCAGTTGATCAGTTCACTACTTATCCTCTTAGTTAACAGCTCAAAAACATCAACCCCTCTCGGCATTACTAATCCGTTCTCCGCACCGAGCCGGGCCTTAACAAAACAAGCTCCAACTCTGGAGCATCAAGCTCAGACATACCAGCTCTCAATCTTCTCTATCATATTCCCACTAACTGATCCAGCACTATCTAACATATCAATCAATTCGACAGATCCATCACAACCATGCAAGTCCTCCTATTAGGCGGCCACGGCAAAATAGCCCTGCAACTGACCCCGCTTCTCCTCGCGCGCTCCTGGAACGTCACCAGCGTCATCCGCAACGCCGAGCACGAGAACGAGATCCTCGCTCTAGGCAAAGGCGCCAAAGGCAAACTAAACGTCCTCCTCTCCAGTCTCGACGATGTGAAAAGCGACGCCGATGCCAAGAACATCCTCGACCGCGTTTCCCCAGACTATGTCGTCTGGTCTGCAGGTATGTATAATGCGCCCAAAACCATGCAAAAAGCCGTGGTTGGGATTGAAACATACCCACAATCCTATTAAGACAATCTGCATCCTCCACCCCCCCTGCACACCTGCACACCTGCAAGCCCAGCTCAAATCCACACATCACATCCAACGCCCCCAAATCCCAATCCACTCATCCAACGGTCCCCCAAAATACACACCACCACCCAAACTAACCAAAACCATAGGAGCCGGCGGCAAAGGCGGACCCGCACGCACGCACGCCATCGACGAAGTAGCAGCAAAGCACTTCCTGAGCGCTTCATTCTCGCACCCGAGCGTACGTAAATTCCTCCTCGTATCTTGGATCGGCAGTCGACGCAAGCAACCCACCTGGCTATCGGACGACGAATGGGCGGGTCTCCAGAACGTCTTCTATAACGTCCTCCCCGCATACGCCAAGGCCAAGCTCGAAGCGGACGAGTACATGACTGCGTTGGCGGCGGCGCGCAAGAAGCTTGTTGCTGCGGGGGCGGCGCAGCCCCTGCAGGCGATTAATCTAAGACCGGGGACGTTGACGGATACGCCTGCGACGAGGAAGGTGGATCTGGGGAAGACGAAGAAGGGAAGGGCGAATGTGTCGAGGGAGGATGTGGCCATTGTGGCGGATGCGCTGTTGGCGAGGGATGATGTTGAGGGGTGGTTGGATTTGTTGGAGGGAGGGGAGGATGTGGATGTTGCTGTTGAGAGAGTTGCGAGGGAGGGGGTGGATGCTGTTGAGGGCGAGGATGTGGAGGGGATGGTGAGGAGGTTTGGGTTGTAAGTCTATACTACTTATGATATTTAGGATGATGGTATATTCATGATAATGATATTGAAATGAATGTTAATACGACTAAACCAATTTAATCATTTTGTTGTTCCAACACTAGATAGTAGCATTATCATAGTATCCAAGACCAAAATAAATAAGGAAAATAAATCTATGTACACCACACATGATCTATCCACAAACCAAGACACCACCAGGAACAAAACAACTACAACTTCGCCTTCGGCCCCGCAGCCCCAGCCCCAACGCCCTCCTCCTTCGCCTTCTTCTTCAACAGTCTCCTCAAAATCTTCCCACTCGCACTCTTCGGAATCTCCTTCACAAAGCTCACGCCCCCTCTGAGCCGCTTATGATATGCCACCTTCCCATCCAACCACTTAACAATATTCTCCGCCTCCTGGGCAGCACTCACCCCCGAGTTCAAGCTCTTCGCACTCCGCACCACATACGCCAGCGGCACCTCGGTACCATGGGCCTCACTCTCGACCCCAATAACCGCGACATCATCGACGGCCTCATTGTCAACCAAAATGCCCTCCAACTCCGCGGGAGCCACCTGGAAACCCTTATACTTGATAAGTTCCTTGACGCGATCCGTGATATAGAAGTTGCCCTGGGGGTCCTGATACCCGACGTCACCGGTACGGAACCATCCGTCCTCGGAGAGACATTCCGCTGTGGCGGCGGGGTTGTTGTGGTATCCCTGGAAGACGTTGGGGCCGCGCATGTACAGCTCGCCGACCTCGCCGGCGGGGACTTCAACGGGTTCGGAAGCGTCCTCGGGCATGGTCATGTACTTGGCTTCCATGTTAGGGAGGAGTTTACCGACGGAGCCGATGGTGGAGCGCCATTCTTCCCAGGGTTGGGTGTGAGTGGTGGGGCTGGTTTCGCTGAGACCGTAGCCTTGCTTGATGCCGCATTTGATGCGGGCGTAGACGGCTTCGACGAGTTCTTGGGTGAGAGGGGCGGCGCCGGAGTTCATCATGCGGAGGGTGGAGAGGTCGTATTTCGAGACGATGGGGTGTTTGCCTAGGAGGAGGACGACGGGGGGTACCACGTAGCTGAATGTGATGCGGTAGTTTTGGACATGGGAGCACCATTGCTCGATGTCGAATTTGGTCATGACGTAGAGGTGCAGGCCTTTGTGGATGGTTTGGTGGAGGAGGCAGGTTAGGCCTGTGTTGTTGGTTAGTGGGAGTCTGGTGGAAGGTGAGGGGCCAAGGGGAGATGCGAACCGTAGATGTGGAAGAAGGGGAGGAAGGCCAGGATGCGGTCTCCTGTGCCGTCCACGCCGCCGTTCCAGGTGAGGTTGCCGGCTTCGCCTTCGGCGAGTTGGAGGATGTTGGCGACGATGTTCCGGTGTGAGAGCATTACGCCCTTGGGGACACCGGTCGTGCCGGAGGAGTAGACCAGGAAGGCGAGGTCGCGGGATGGGTTGACCTTCGGCTTGCGGAAGCGAGTGGCGCCGGAGATGTTGCGGATGGAGGTGAAGTGCTTGATGCGCGCTTGGGGGTCGCGCTGGTCGCCAATGAGGATGATTGCGTCCTCTGGAATGCCGGCTTCCTTCGCGGCCGCGGTGGCGACCGGGAGGAAGGGCGCCTGAGTGATGAGGACTTTGGCGCCGGAGTTCTTGAGCTGAAAGGCCAGCTCCTCGGCTGTGTATGCTGGGTTGGATGGCGACACAATGCCGCCGGCCCAGATAGCACCCCACATCACGGCTGGGGTGTCGATGCTGTTCGGGGTGAAGAGGGCCAGGACATCGCCCTTCTTCCAGTCAAAGGTGGCCTTGAGGCCCTTGCCGAAGGTGAGGGCGGCATCTTTGACTTGTTGGTATGTGTAGGATCGCTGTGTATCCGCATCTTGGTAGATTACTGCATGATGTCAGCGGGGAATTTTTGAACGAAGTTTACCGGCCGCGCAAGTGGATAAGTTGATTATAGTGCTTCGCATGGAGTGTTGTGATGATCGAGAGGTGATATACATACCCTTATCATCTGGAAAAGGCTTATCTTTGCGTTCGAAAAGGAAAGACCAGATGTCAAGGTCTGGGATGTCGACGGGGGGATAGCGTGAGGAGACAGGCATGGCGGAGTTGTGCGGGGAAAAAGGCCGGGGAAGGGGAGAAGAGGGAGATCGGGGAATTAATGGCGCAGGATTGTACAGGAATGGACGATCACGAAGGTAAAAATAAGAAGGAGGGGAGATGGTCTCTTGTATATGCGCCCGTCAGTGAGGGATGAAGGAAGGAGAGAGGAATGGAATGATAGACCGCTGTTTAAGAGAGCGCAGGGAGCAAGTTGCTCGGCCCTCGGCACTGCAAAAGATAAGCCCGCAAGCCGGGGTTTGGGTTAGTGAACGCTTGTTGGGGAGAAAAGTGGTGGAGAGTCGCCACGGATCGCCCGCCTCCCGTCTCTCCACATCCACGCCGAGGAACTGGCCGGCATTCGGCAATCAACGGCCTTGAGTGCCTAGAACCATGGCTGGTCTTTGGGGTTGACCACAACAGGGATATTAGGGGTCCGGTGTACCCGAAGATTGAAAGGCGACAAGCATTCATACCACCGATCTGGGTCCTATTTGTCATATCATCATCACACAGTACTAGTATCATAGTAGGGTGAATATATATCATTCATCGCAGTCCATCACACATAACCACTGGTAGTAATACCAGACATAAAATATATATATATATATAACTCATCATTACCCGCAATAGTCACCCGTGCCTCGTGCTTCTCGAGCGATTTCTGATCACCGTGATATCCACCTGTTTGGTGATTGCGCGCCGACCAATCCGTTCCCGCTCCATAGGATAGCTGCTCAGAATATATTCTCGACTGTGTGGTGGCGGTGCATCCGCCCAGGTGCTGTATTCTGCGCGACTGGGAATTGGCGGACTGATTTTGTATTGTGATCCGACTACTCGCGAACGGTTGCCACTCGAGATATTTCGGACAGACGCGATAATCAGGGACCGAATGCATGGCATAGAGGCCGTGATGATAACCAGGTAACACTCCGCCAGCGCCCATCGAGTGAGTTGCACCGTCACTGCGGTTGGGTCAACACGCTCAGCGATAGATCCCAGGTGGACGATTCGCATGATCGAGGCCACCATAGCTCTGTGAGTGTGTAGTTAGCGATCTGAGATTATATGCTGGCCATTTCTCGAAAGAATACGAACACTAAACCAAAGCCCATCAACACGACGAGGCTAATCTTGACGCGCAGTTTCAAGCTCAGGCTCCAGAAAGTGTAGGTTGGGAAGACGGCAAGGAACAGATCGGAAGCAGTATTGATCGCTTTATAAAACCTGTCAGTGTCCTCTTTCTTTCTAGTTGGGTCAATCAACATACAGCACTGCACATAGCCATAGATACGCTCGACGTTTGGATCCCAGCATGTCGTGCTCACACGCACATCCCACAGAGAGTCAACATCCTGACACTGCGCAAGGATGGTAGCCACCGAGACAATATTGATGATGATCTGCAGCGCAAAGATGAACCACAGAATCCATCCCAAATACCTCTCTTGACGTAGGATATTCAACAAGTAAAGCGTAAAGGCAGCTCTTCCAGCGCCAGTGGCGATTATTGACAGACACTGGAAGCCCGTGTAATACTTCAAGGCCAGCACCTGATCTGCCTGGCTCAGGTACCAAAAGTGTCGCCCGTAGCCATGGGCAATAGCCAAAGTGATCATGATGGATGCCGCCAGAGCTAGTACCTGATGCGCATTAATCAGCTGAACATGACTTTCGCCAATTTGGTGGAACCAACCAGCGCACATAACATAGCCGTGTCATTCACTGCATAATGTCGAATGCGGAGTTTGGCAATGACTCGCAGGATCATCACTAGGATGGCGATGGCCGCCGCCGTCCAATTGAGTGCCAGAATACCGGGACCTGCATTGTAGTATGATATTGACTGGAATGACATCAGCAGGGTATTGCGATAGAATACCGGCTGAAGTGGCTGACAGACTAAATAATATAAATAGAATAAAGGCCAGACAGGCTTAAAGAAAAGTGTACAACAGGGGATAAGTTAAGCTCAACTTCATGGAACAAGGCGGATGGAAAGCAGGCCAGCTGCCACGAGAAACAGTAGGGAATAAATAATAGTTGAACCCGGTTGTCTGTCCCCCACTATAAATAAGCATGATGATGAATGGCAATGACATTTTCCACCGTGCCGTCTTCTGCCCTGCCCTTTAATTCCCATCCACGGAGCCTTATCTGATTAGAGTTGGCATTAATCAACATGGGCCGTTCTGCAGCATCCTTCAACGCGCGTTTATGACCGTCGACGGATGGCCGCCGTTCTCCACCCGCACCAAATGGGAAGCCGAGCATGTCCATCATTTACTAGTCTATAGTGGGTTCGTTCCACCGAAGGGACAGTTCAGCCCGTCACCTTATTCAGTCCCTCAATGGGTTTGAGGGTCCAACTTCGGATTATTGTAAGTGTTATCAATAAGAAGATTCGGAGTTGGATGCTTGTTATCACAAACTAATATTGTTGCCTAGAATCGAGCAGAACTATGTATATATATAGTAGCAATCGAGTCCATCTGATCCCATAGAAGGTTCCGATTGCCTCTGGCTGCTTTGCAAGGATGCTTCTTAGTTCAAAGCAGCCATCCCAAGCGGATAGTATAACTAGAAGCGACGCGGAGCCTGTCATGATTCAAAGCAACCAAGTGTCCCTAGTGTCCGTTTTTGTGCAGTGTTCAGATCAACTAAACTGAATACTTCATGTCGATCATTCAGGCCAACATGACCGAGCGTCGCATGGCAGGAACCTTCATTTTACAACTCTATAAGGCAGTGTGATTATAATCCCGCAGGCTAACCCAGTTCCGTTCACGTAGAACTGATCATCAACGACCATGACTCTATACCAAAAGACATGATTTATTTCCCGGCAACAGACTACCTTGCACGGCTCGGATGTAATTTCCAATCCAGAGTTCGGCGATGGCCTTCCTTCACAATCAGCCAAGCCGCTCCGAATAACGTGCATCAACCTATATCCACCAGAAAAAGGAGATGTTTGCTCTAATGCTCCAGCGAGGATTGCCTGATAAGGTGTAGCCTCCGCCGAGGGTGGCATTGAGTCGTTTCGATTCAAGCCCTTCCTAAAATTCGGCTCGGCGCGTCCACCGTCCTGAATAGTAAAAAAGGGTTTGTCACACCGAACATCAAGGTATGTGCATGGTGGACCCTTTAAAGAATGAGTATCTCCACCAGCGCGAGAAAAATTACCCTCTATCTACAGCGTCGGCGAGGGTTTAAAAACACATATGAGTTGTCATCACCCTACCAACCATTCAACCTCAATGATCACAAAAAGAATGCAGCCCAGAGCGGATATGTCGGAGCGGATATTTCGAGAATAACCTCTAAAATGCAAGTATAAAGCCACCATCTCTTACCTTACTCCAAAAGTCTTAATTAACTACCCCGCGCAGGCCTACGTACGACAATTAAACTTGCCGTCCACGCCCCACGGTGGCACTGCCCACCTCGGTATAAGGCCCGTCACTAAGCCCTGACTATGTGTGTGTAAAACACAAAAGGATTCTTTAGTCCGTGCTACTAAATGCAGGAACCTGGGCTGTGGCGATTCATACTAGGAAGCCATGCACACAAGAATGATGGGACGTTCCTGTCGGTCATTACCATGATCCTGATCAGCTCAGCTGAAGTTGAACAAGGATGACGGCTTATTGTACCCTTCCTTTTTGACTGCGCTTATTGTAGACCACCTTTATGCATCGCAAGGAAAAGTTCAATGGACCCCTTGAATTGTAATCATCCCCATCACGCCTGTGCATATCACAAGCTCCATTATGAAGGATTAATTAAATTTAATGTCTTCTTCTGGTCCCATATATTATTAGGAAACCCAGCGACCCTGAACATCACCCCATTCAGTGCTGCTGACCAACTGTCCCATAAGCAAAAAGAGGGAGGAGAGGGGTGAGATAAAAAGAACGACAGATCCAACCGCGACTCGAACCCCCTCCCTCTACGACCCACACCCGAGACCTCAAAAACAGCATACCTCTCAAAAGGCATCTGTAAAAGTTGCAAAAAAAACTGGTAGCTTCTCTTTGATTGAGCGTGTCATCCTTAGTGCAGGGGCCATGCTAATCTTCTCTGTATCGTTTCAAATTGACCAAATGCCCGAAGGCACCAGTCACTTGTTTACTTTGAACTATATAGGAAGGTTTATTAGAAATGGAGGGTTCTGATTGGTCGGTTCGGCGAGGGGCGGGAAGGGAGGAACATCAAATCGGCCGAGGCAGTGCACCTTTGGAGTATAGCCGCAGATACTGCTACTCATTGTGAATTAGTTGTGGCTGATGAGCATACTTCAACACCAGAAATCATTATTACCCAATGGCCGCTATTACCCGCCGTAGGCCACCAAGGTGGGCGATGAGCGGCAGCCTAGCTACTGAGGCCGCAGGGCCGCCAACGAATTCCATGGTGCATACAACGTGTGTCTTCATCTAATGACCGCCCACTGCGACCTTCAGCCCTTGCAAAACAGGAACCTTTTCTATCAGATGCGTAATAATTTCTTTCCAGACTATCTCCCTCGCCTTCAGGGCAGTCTGACTACGCAGACAGGGTGCCGATAGACTGAGTCTCTGACATATTAACTGATCGGGCAAGGCACAACAAGATAGGGGGTGAACGGAGCCGGACCAGTCATACCTTCGGTACTCGTCCTCTGTGAATAGGGACTGAATGTATTTGCCCTATCAGACCTATGTTAGCCATACCTGATTAAATCTACCTAGAACCTGGATATTTCCCTGGCCGACGATCCCCGCACAAGCCTCGACATGTTCGGCTGCTGTGTGGCCGTTGGCTATGCTTCGCGTGGTAAGGACGAGGTTAGCACCCAGGTTCGCGAAGTGTACAGCGGCTGCGAGGCCGAGGCCGGAAGTTGCCCCTGTGATGAGGACGGTCACGATTCCATCTAAAACTAAATCAAGTTGTGCCTGGGTAGAAGCTAGTAGTCAAATTAAGAAGAATAATGAGAAGTTGCCTACGCCCCAGCGGCGGCCACCAATTCCCCGAATCTCGTACCAGACGCCTCTTTTAGGGCTACCGGATTCCCTACCTCAACGACCTCCCCGCGGTCCATTACCACTACCCGATCAAAGTCCATGATCATCTCGAGCCGATGGCTGACCGCGATGATGGTGTACGCCCGAAACTCTGCCCGAATGATCTCCTGCATCATCTGCTCGGTCTCGCGGTCCACGCTGGAACTTACCTCATCGAGGAGGAGTATTCCCCTCCCCCCTTGCGCTGCATTGTTGGATCCCGCATCGTCGGGGAAGGATAAAGACTGTGCACGTTGGCGAATCTTAGCTCGGAGGACTGCCCGTCCCAGCGAGAAGAGCTGCCTCTGCCCAGCGCTCCAAGTCCCCGCCGTGACCGGCGCGAGCAGCCCCTCTGCCCGTTCTTGCACGAATTCCCACAGCCGGACCGCTTCTAGAACTTTCTGACATTCCGCCGGGGTTGCAGTGTTGGTTGGGTCGAGATTCGCCAGGAAGGAGGAGCCGTCGGGCAGGAAAACGGGGTCCTGGGGGACGGCGATGAGGCGTTGGCGGAGAGTCGCGCGGTGGATGCGGTGCAGTGGGAGTTCGTCGATCAAGACCGGAGCGCTCTGACGACCTTGGTCATCATTGAGACTGCTGCTCTCATGGTCAATTGGAGGAGAGGAAAGTGGATCGAGTAATTTCAACAGGAGAGCGAGGAAGCTGGACTTGCCGCTGCCGGTGCGGCCGCAAATGGCGACCTTTTCCCCTTGGGAGATGGTTAAAGTGATGTTCCTCAAGGCTAAGGTTTGTGGCTCAGTAGTGGTGGCACCAGAAGTTGTTGCCATGCAGTTGGAGTTGGACTCAGAGTCAGATTCAGACACGCTATGAGTGGTGGATTTGTACTGGGCGGATACACCGCGCAACTCGACCAGCCCGCGATTCGGCCAGTTTGTGTCTGGGACGATGTCCTCCTCTCCGGGACCGTCACGGTCCTCTGGCTTGACGGTCTCGTTGAAGGTCTTCAGTCGTGCGATCGCGCCGATGGAGGTTTCGAGTCGGGTGTAATAAATCACGATCCCGGATAGGCTCTCGCCGAAGGTCATGAGCGAGTACATGGATGCACCGGCGAAGGCCGAGTTGGAATGTAGCCGGACGGCCAGCGTGGTCAGGACCGCCGCGATTACCATCACAACAAGATTAAGCACCAGGTTCAGCCACTCCTGGATCATAAGAAGGAGATACGCCGCGCGCTGGCTGGAGTCCACTAGACGGGCGTTCTTGTGGATGTCCTCCGGGACGAATCCGAAGGCGCGCAGCGTGGCAATCCCTTTGAGAGTGTCAAGAAAATGCGTGTACAGCGGGCTCTTGGCCTCCAGGTCGAGCAATCGTAGCTGCCGCGACGTACGGAGGTAGTATTTCTGCACGAAGTAGAGCAAGGCGCCCAGGATCGGGTAGCTGATGGCTAGGTAGACGGACGAGGTAAGCATCACGGCGGCTTGGCCAATCGACTGGAATACGCAAAAGAGGGTGTTGAGGGTCGCCTCGGGGAGTTCAGTGTCGATGAGGTTGAGATCCTGAGAGAAGAGATTCGTGACCACTCCGGTGTCGGTATTAGTGAAGAAGGCGAGCGGGGCACGAATCAGGGTACGCAAGGCTTGCTGGTGGAGATTGGCGCCGGCTTTCTTTACTGAGATAATGAAGAGCGTTACCCCTAGGAGGAGGAGGAGGGCGAGGATGGCGCAGACCTGCAGGAGGGCATAGATGCCCGCATAGTAGGAGTGGGAGTGCGCAGGATGGACGGAGTCGGTCGCGTCACTCCAGTATGTGAGCCCTGCATTGATACAATGAGTTATTAAGGACATTGGAGATTGAGGGGAGCGGCAGAGACGCACAGATCGTTGGATAATTGGTGAACAGACCCCACAGGGCTGCAAAGAAAAGACTACAAGCCGCCACAAACCATCCCATGCTTTTGAGATATAGCTTATAGACGGTGGCTTCACCTACCTGCTGTGCGGCGGCCACACCTGGGGTGTTTGGGGTGGATGATTGCGTGCTGTTGACAGTGATCTCATGTTGGAGTTTCTTGTCAGCCTCCGCCTGGTCTTTATATTCCTGATACGGACCAGGACCAGGCTCATCGTCAGCGATATTATTATCCTCGCCCTCTTGCTTTAGTCCCACCTTCAAACGCCGAACATAACCCGGACGGGTGGACAAATCAATGAAGGTGCCTTGCTCTTCAACGCTGCCGTTTCCGAGGACGATGATGTAGTCCGCGCTTGGGAGATGCCGAACACTATGGGTGCACAGAACCACCGTTGATCCCCGTTGTCGCAGGAGACCATCTGATCCAAAGACCTGTCGAAAGACTTTTTCCTCAGTATCAGCGTCCAGGCCGCTAAACACATCATCCAAGACCAAAGGGTTGGAAGGAAGGTATAGTGCTCGCGCAAGAGACAGACGCTGTTTCTGCCCGCCCGATAATGCTACACCATCCGACCCGATGTTCGTCTGGTCCCCCTGGGACAGGGTAGCAAGGTCGAAGCGCAGGGAAGTGGCTTCAATGACTTGGTCATATCGCTCGCGGTCAAAAGGGGCAAATCCGACGATGTTCTCTCGGATTGTACCGTTCCACAGAAAAGCAGTTTGTTCACAGAAGCCGACGTGGCGTGGGGAAGTTTGCATCGCGATGCTACCTTGGCTGAAGGGCATCTCACCTAGAAGGGCCTTGCAGAATGTGGATTTTCCTGAGCCAACTGGACCGACGACCATCGTGAGGGACGATGTGGGAATTTGAGCATGGATATTATTCAGGGCAAACTTGTCTGGTTTCCATCCAAAGCTCGCGGCTCGGATGACGATATAATTGGAATTTTTCTCCAAGCCGCCACTCTGGTCTTCTACCAGGGGCTGCCGATAGTCCTGACGAGGCTCTAATTCCAGAAATGCCTGAATCCGACCCAGGCAGGCCAAGCCTGAAACCAGCTCTGGGACGGACTGGAAGAGCTGCGACAGCGGCTGAGTCAACAAAGTCAGGAATGAAAGACCGGTGAACATGGTCGAGGCATTCAGCGTTTTTTGGGCAAACGCGAAGGTTAACGGAGGGCTGATCAACTGCGGTATAAATGCGAAGACAGCGGCGATGATCATGATCCTGCGGTATTGAGGCACCAGCGGCGAGTTCATCGACACGCAGCTGCTGCACATACTCCGTCACGGGACCAGCAAGACCGGATACCTTGAGTGATTTCATGCTGGCAATGACGGTGGCTGTAAGCCCGACTCGCTTCTGAACCCCAGACATCCAAGAGCGCTGTGAGTCCTCAGTGTAGTTAATTAGAATTCCTAATCCAACGAAGCAGACTACCACCACGCCTACAGGAGCAACGAACACGACCCCAAGTTTCCGATAGAGCAGCCAGGCAGCGAGACCAGCCTGAATCAAGCTCGCCCATGTCTCGTGCACGAAGCGAAGCCCCATTCAGATGCGTTCCATATCGGTGCTCATAAGTGTCAGCGCAGCGTTATCATCACCTGATCCCATCCGAGCTCTGGTGGCGGCTTTAAACGTCTCAGTGACTAGGATGGAGCGGACCATTGTCCGCAGTCGGTGGTGGCAGTACCAGTACAAGCCGTACGAGATTGCAATCCCGGAATAGATGAGTATGGCAGCGCCGATAAGCCCATATCCCACATCTGGACCGGGCTCCGATTGAGACAAATACGTGACGAGGCTTTCGATGAATAGAGGTTGGCAGATGTAGAACGCAATCAAAGCCGCCCTCGGAGGAATAGGAAGGAGTAGTTGCACCCACAATGTACGTACTAGCACCTTCAGAAGGCCGAATCTATCCCCCTTTAGCTTGGTATAGTCCATTTTTTCGCGCGAATTCCTCATGCAGGGCTTGTGCGTCGAAGGTATTGTCAAGGGGGTAAAGGCTTTCGATGGTGAAGGTATGTCTATACCCAGCCAAGAAGAGCTTGTTCAGCCAGAAGAAAACACCTAGGGAGAATATTCCACTCGTCTCCTCGGGGCTGTGTTTCGTTGCATCCCAGACTACCCATTTCGCCTTCTGGCAGGCCTCTAGCACCAAGATGGCGGTCTTCAGCCCGACCGATGCACAGAATAAATTGCTATATGTGATCTCGGAGTTGTAGTCTGACGACAGGAATAGAGTCCTTGCCCGGGCAATGTCCAGGAGTAGAGTAAGAAACAAGTAGCTGTTCAGCAGCATGGAGGGTTTAGGGCTGCGGCTGTGGTCCACCATACTTACTGTCAGCATGAACAGGGCTGATAGCAGCTGGAGAACGGAAGAAGCGATAAACATGCGGCTAATGTGAAAGGAGCCGACCGCGGTGAGAAACAGGAGAGCAAGTTCTAAGCCAGCGTAGATTGCGATGGCCCCCTAAGCAGTCAGTGGGCAGAAACCGTTTACCCAGTAATAGAGGACGTACTATTTTGATGAACTGCAAGACGGGTGCATTCACCACGACGGGCCTGCGTATCCCCGCTAGAGTTCGCCATAGCGATGATGGAATAAATAGAATGGAAGGAGTAATCGAGAAAAAGAGAGCCTCGAATTGAAGGTTGAAGTCAAATTGCTTCTGGTCGAAGTGGAGCATATTGCCCTCCCCATTAGTGAAGGGCATTGTGAGAACGTCGGATCCCGCTCCTCCGGGTCTCTACTCCCTGGGGGAAAAGAGAAGGGGAAGGAAGAGGTTCAAGAGCTGACGGTGAAGTTGCGTTATAAGTGCAGTCGCTGTAGTCGCTAGCGCACACGCCATTTTGTCCAGAGTTGATGCAGGGGTAGTATGCCTTATCTGGCACTTGCTATAGGCCGACGGAACAAGGCGCCATTAATAGTACCTTTTCCGGCACTAGATTAGGCTCAGGACAGTATCATGAGACGTGTACTAGATAACAGTAGTCTCTGTAGTCAGGCATTTACTTGGGATTTAGAAACCTCCCC